>NW_024467040.1:600000-867150 GCF_017591425.1 Ochotona curzoniae
GGTTTAGGCAAGAGATACAGGAACATAGATACTCTGAAGTCTTTTCTTTGCTTGAACGATATTCTCCAAGGAAGAAGCATTTCAGGAAGCTTACCGTACAGTGCTGCACTCTGAGGCAGGCAGACAAGCAGCGGCGCTCCCAGAACCAGCCCGAGTCTGAACTTGGAGCCGACAATGATTCAGATCCGTGACACTTGAGCCAGAAGAAAGGGCCCTCCTTCACGCCTCCTCTTCCACATTCTAAGACCTTCTCCAAAGCCTTACTATCAAAGTCCTGGCACATTGCCTCTCATGGAGGGGAGGCTGGTTTTTAGGGAACTGTACCTTCCCCATCCCCTTTACTCGCCACAAGTAAACGGCAGCTTTCTTTTGGGCCACTCCCACCTGACTCAGGTGTTTTGGCGATTCCCTAAGCCGAAGGAACCACCACGTCCGCTAACAAGGGAGGAGATCTTACAGAATGGCTGCAACATTTGCATTGAGGGGATATGAATTACTGAAGTGCAAAGCTATTTTTTTCTACACCAGGAAAAAGAATAATATAATTTTAAGGGGGATGAAAAGCCAATAAAATAAATAATCAAAATGTACTATGACAGCGTGTAGGCAACTCTGGGAGATGCAGTAGAAAATTAAGCTTTTTGGCAGGGGTTCTTGGGGAGAAAGTATAAGATGTGGCGATTTGGCCTTCCTGGAAAGAAAAGCTCTCATTCCCATTTCTCATCTAAAATCCCACAACAATGATTTGAGTTTGAGGAGTGGTTTCAAGTAATGAGCAGGTGCCATTCTGTAAGTTTATTCCTTGAAAACCTCAAGAGGCTAAAAAACAAAATACACTGTCACCAGTTTTATTGGAAGTGGTCTCTCCAGTGACAGGAATATTCTCCATGAAAACTGTCTTTCCAAAAAGACTGGGATCACACAAACTAGCTCCAAGGACTTTCTCAAACGCACACTAATCACACCACTCAGCTGAGATTTCGTTTCCTCCAGTCTTAAAGAACCGCGATTTCACTCCCAGAACTGAAGGCAGTATCCTAAGGCTTTCACTGCAGGCAAGTTCCAAGTTCACGGAAAAGGCAGAGGGGACATTGGTCTTAGCTGCTAAGACACTGTGTGGGGTGCCCAGAGCCTGCCGCTGAGTGCCTCACTTGCATCCCACCTACTCCGCTTCTGCTCAGCTTCCTACTAACACGCACGCTGGGCCCAAGCACTCAATGGCCAAGTTCCTGCTATCCCTGCGGATTTGGATTGAGGTCTGAGCTGCTGGCTCCAGGTGACCATGCTCTGGCTCTTTAGGCATTTGGGAAGGGAGCCCAGAGGATGGATTACCTCAGTTTCTCTACTTTTCAAATAAGATGAATATATATATATATAAATGCAGGGTGGAGTCCTGGGTCTAGTATTTGATCTAAAAACACAATAATAATACTTGAAGTAGTAATGCTTTCAAGTAGTAATATTAAAAAAAAAAAGACCTGGGAAATATACTCAGGGTAAGTTCCTAATCTTTATATTTTATTTGAAGTCTCTTGCTGGAGATAAAGCCATTTAATAAATTTAGTGAAACTAGGTAGAGTCATGAGGACATGCCACACATGAAAAATCACATCTCTTATGAATTTATTATAAATGTATTGATGTTTCCTGTGCCATTACAAATGCACATTCTCATAAATGACGTTCACAGAGGAGGCACAGATGAGACAGCTCATTAGGAAGTCCAACCATGAACTTTTTCTGCAGCAAGTTGCTTGAAATTCTATTCCTAAGATAGAATTTTCCTATCTCAACATGCAAACAAGCACACCACCAACCTTTACATTTTCAGTTGGAAGCACAGGGGTTTCCCAGCGGAGTTTTTGCAAATACATTACTTACAGTGAAGAGGCTGCCTTGGGAAAGGATCCGGCTATGCAGTTGTCAGGCGGGTGATGAGGGTGTGTGCATCTGACAAGGGACTTCACAGGCTTTCCTACCTGCCTGGACCCTCCAGTCCACTGGAAAACTCCTCTTGGTGTTGGGGAGAAGTCCTGGGAAGCAATGGCAGGTAAAGCAAAGCATAGAGCCCTCCAATCCACTGGAAAACTCCTTTTAGATTCGCACACCAGTGCTGAAAACCAACGGCAGGTGAGGTGGGGCGTGAATCTGTGGCTTTTAAGAGTATGCTTTTGATTCTAAAAGCCTCCAGGGAGTTAGTTGTACTTTCTGGCTCAACCCCAGTCTTGTCACGGAGGTCTCAGTTTGCCCTCCCTACTCATCATCTCCATCTTAAAACACTGGCATTAAGATAGGAGGCAAGAAAGGAGCCAAATGGAAGAAGGCAGCTTTGGTGGATTGAGCTCTAGTTTTGGTTTTTGACTTTCTCTTACTCTCAAGCATTGTGGTAACAAAGAGAATAGCAATGGTGGGGCAGGGATGATGGAACAGGTGCGATTAGCTGGTCAACACTCATTTCACTTTCCTCTGGGCCTCAAAACTCGGGCCAGAGATTAGCTACACACTGCGGAGTCTATAACTCAGATATGCTACTTAAGAGTTTATAGGATCTTACCTGTAAGACTCAGATAGATGCTATATCTTAATGAGGAGTTTATAGGATCTTACCTGTAAAAATTTATTTTACTTGAAATTCAGAATTACAGGGAGAGAGAGAGAGAGAGAGAGAGAGAGAGAAAATTTCCAACTTGCTGGATTTTCCCTAAATGTCCACCAAGGCCAGACCTGGGCAGTCCAAAGCCAGGAGCGTTACTCAGGTCTCCCAGCTGGAGTGCAGGAGTTCAATCAGGTGAAACTCAGCTGCTTTCCCAGGTTTTTTGCAGGACTCTGAGTCAGAATTGGAGCAGTCGGGACATGAACTGATGCTTGCAGGTGAAGGATTAGCATGCTGTGCCATTGTGCTGCCCCATGCATTGCTGTTTTCAAAATGAGGCTGTTATCAACTTTGTTTTTCAAATGAGAAGGGCAAGAGAAGAGGTGAAGTTTCAAATGTTTGTTTCCAAAAGTGAGGCTGGGGAGGAAAATAACTCTACACAGGTTACTTCCCTGGTCATAAGCATCAAAACCTCATTTCTAGAGTCATCATTCTGGGCCCCCAACGTTTTGTTAAGGATCAATGACACAGCAGAGAACACCTCCCCTGTGCTGTCATCCAGTTCCGTGTCAGCTCTATTTTGGATTTCCAAAGTATGAAAATTAACCCATTCATTTACATGGGTATCTCACTGTGAAAAATTTTATTAAATTCTAAATTTCAAATCTAAAGTTTTAACTGAGCTACTAAAACTAGAATTCAACAGGCTCTTCTTTGTCTTGAAATTTGAGTGCCTTATGGCTTTAGGGGTATTGGCATGTATAGAGTCCACAGGTGCACAGTCCTCTAGAAAAGTCACATATACAATAGAAAATATGCAAACTTAAAAAAAATAAATCAAATCTAATATTATCTCAGAGAAGAAGATGGGGGATTATAAAAAAAGCAGCATTTTACAAAGTGATGGATTATATTCACTTATGATTGTGGTGGAGCCATAGATGTATACCTACCTATGTCAATGTGTCAAGTTACAGACTAAGACACATTTGAGGTTTATCATGTGTCAATTATACTTTAATTAAGCCTTACAACTTGAATTTCTAAAGAGCTAATGAGGATAACAGTGAGTAGTGCTAAAAATAAAATTTTAGCATTATGTTTTTAACAGTACTAAGTTCACTTGTTTACTCTATTTACTAAGACACAGGTGGAATCCAAGCAAGATTATCACTTGTTTTATAAAAATGTACTATTCCTTTCCCTACAATTGCTCTAAAGAAGGCATGGCTAGGAGCAAAATTTACTAAAAATCAACATTTTTCTTTTATTTTGGAGACACTGAAGTAACCAATGACCTGTATTTTTAGGGTAACTTTCAATTTATAAAATATTTTTAGTGCAGTACTGGCCTGACAGTCTAATGGCTAAATTCTCTCCTTGCATGTGCCAGGATTCCATACGGGCGCTGGTTCATGTCCTGGCTGCTACATGTCCCATCTATCTCCCTGCTTGTCATCTGGGAAAGCAGTGGAAGACAACCCAAAGCTTTGGGACCCTGTAGCCATGTGGGAGACCCAGAAAAAGCTCCTGGCTCCTGGCTCTGGATAGGCTTAGCTCTGGCCATTGCAGCCACTTGAGGAGTGAACCAGTGGATGGAAGATCTTTCTTTTTGTTTCTCCTTCCCTCCCTAACTCTAACTTTCTAATTTTAAAAAATCTTTAAAAAAAAGTGTTAGTGGCCAATAAGAAGCTAAGTAGTTTTCTATATTGACTCTGAAACTAGGTACAATAATTTTTACAGATGGAGTCAAAGAATCATAGCAATCTCTCTTCCCTGTGTTAGAACCAGAAGGTTGGAGAAAAGGAATCAAGTGACATTATTTTGCAAAATAAAAGGATACATTTGATAACCAAGTGCTTTTCCAACTGA
Organism: Ochotona curzoniae; assembly: GCF_017591425.1. Taxonomy (NCBI): domain Eukaryota; kingdom Metazoa; phylum Chordata; class Mammalia; order Lagomorpha; family Ochotonidae; genus Ochotona; species Ochotona curzoniae. The sequence continues at coordinate 604,466 of NW_024467040.1, forward strand.
ATTACCTGTGAGCTGTCTGAATCTGAAGATTGCTTGCTTAAGATGCTGAGTATGTTGGTTCATCAAAGCACTTTTGAATAAACTCATTTTTCTTTGGATCTTGTTATGGAAAGATTAAAGCTATGTATTCCTTAAACAATCTGCCAACTTTCTCCAAAAATGAAGACTGCAGAAAAGGTCTTACAATTCAGTAACACATATGTACTTGTTACCATATTAAGCAAAATCTAGTTCAATTTAACAGAATGATTCTTGCAATGCACAGTTTAAATGTATCCTTTTTACAAAAGAAGCTCCATTATGACTTAAAGGATTTTATCCTGGTTTGGCAAGCAGTATTTTTAAATATCTTGGAATTTTCTGGAAAAATAAACACCTTAAACCTTAGTTCCACTGACATATTTTTTTTTATCTTTCCCCCCACAGAACATTTCTAGAGCATAGAAATGACTCATAATTGTGTAGATATATTATATATTTCCTGACCATCAAAGCTCCCATGGAAATAAACCAATGTTTTAAACATGAATTTTATTTATTGAGCCACATTCAGAATATACCAAGTTAAGTGCAAACATTAGTACACCCCCTGGTGTGTGAGAAGCCTTGTTCCCAAACACTCATTATCTAGAATGACAGCAAAACAGGCTTAGACAGAGGATAATTAATATCCAGATGTTGATAACAAAAATGTTATGATGAGAAACTTTGCCAGCTATGGCTATAACAGTGTAAAGCAAAAACAGTTTAACTTGCTTGTCCTCCCTGTCCCCTTGGTTCCTGGGGCAGGATATAATGACGGCTGAGTGCCATCATCACTGAAAGGCATGGGGTCAGAAAAAGCAAGAGAAGCTGCAAGTTGGGGTCACTCATATCCCGGCGTCAATTGAAAGGAGAATTCCTTGGTGGCTTTTTCTTTTTTTACCCAGAGAATTATATGTGGGGGTTTCTTCCCACTTAAAATTAACATGTGCTATTGAAAAGTTATCTTAAATGAGATTTATGTTTACAACTCCCTGGAAAATATTGGTATTTAAATAAGCCATTGAAAAGAATGAAGTCATAAAAAACCAATGAAACAACTGCAAAATTGGAGTCCAAATGGAATCAAATTCACCCCTTTTTCAGTCAGTTTCTGTCAGGGCTGTGTTGGGCCATCAATCTAGTGAGGCCAACCAACCAAGACCACAAGGTCACTGCCACTTCCTCAGTGACCATGGCACAAGATGGAGGGCCTCGAGAAGCCATAGGCAAGCAGACTGATACGGTAAGCCACCTCGACTCGAGGCTGCTGTGGGAAAGCTAGGAAAAGTGCCCCTGAAACAAAGTTTTACATAACATTCTAAGGCAAAAATCAGGTTTTACCAAGAGAATGATCTCACATTCTACCCTTTTGCTGTTGATCTTAAAAGCCCAAAATGTAATGTTCAATGAAACCTCCAGCAGTCTCATAATTTCATAGCCATCGTGTCAACCAAATGTAAGAAAGGACAGGGGAGGAGGCCCAGTATTTGTCGAGCCTGAGTAAATCAGGAATGACTGAGGGTATTATCTGAATTGGAACAAAGAGGAAATTGGAATCCTGAAGAGACTCTAAATCAGATATTACAAAATCTTACGAGGTTCCACTTAGTTTGACATTTCCCCCCACATTCTGATGCTGAAATCTTGATCAGTTTCAGGTTAGCTCTGATCAGCATCCACCCACCTGATTTGTAGTGTGAACCCATGGTCTAGTCAAAAAGTTCACTCTGCTGTTTTCCTTTTGTTTTGAGTTAAACCCAATTCCTCTGTACAGTGGTTGCTTTACTGATGGGTGCTGTTCACCAGGAGGCTAAATAGTTTTCTGTATTGAATGACTCAGAAACTGGATACAAATGCATTTCATAAATGGTGCAAAAGAGCAAACATGGGAATCTTGTGCCTTCCAAGGCTGCATAAAACAACGGAAATCAGATTTTTTTTGTACCTGATACATCTGTTGGTCACCTAACACGTCACTTTCCTACTTCTTCAAATGCAGCAACTTTACTTGCAGGACTCTTGCATTTAGGCTGTTTTGAGGCTGTTCCGAGAAGGGCTAATAAGTACAGAGCGGAACCTCTGAGAATAGTATTCTAAGCTTTCCAATTACAGAACAGAATTCTTTAAGGAAGTCAACAGGAATCCAATTAAATTCAAATTAAAGTGGTGTATCTCAGATTACAGATCAACAGAAGTCAAGATCAATGAACAGAAAAAGAATCAATAACCCAGAGAGATCTGACTATGATGAGGACAAGATCCCTACCGATTTAAAATGGCAATGAGAGGAAGTGGACAGAAAAGAAGGGGTGCTGTTTAAGTGGAGTGCTTCACCCTGGCAATGGATCTGCATGTTTCTTTGAGGATGAAATTCATTAGACACAAATGCAAACCATACACATTGGAGTCACACTCAGCTGAAAGGAGTATAAAGTTTTGGGATAACTAAACTGCTGCTCCCACTATGGAAATTCCAGGGTTTTCCTGCTATGCTTTCATCACCAGTTTTTATTTGATGGTGGCTTAGCCACTATCAAGACTTATTTGATGGTGGATTAGTCATTACCAGGAGTGCTTTACAAAGGAGAAGTAACATCTACGTCAACAACTCATAATTAAGGAGAAGATGTCAGCCACCTTGTTATCAGAGTTTATAGTAATACTTAAATCTGATGGTAAGGACTGAAGAATAAAAATCTAACCAATAAGATACTGGCATTTATAATTCTCCAGGAAAACCTATAAAGACAGTTTAAAAAAACAAGGAAGGCATCTATATAGTCATCTATGTGCAGAAACTTAGGAATACTGATGTAAAATTCCTACCAAAGGCTTTCTGTATTAATAGAGAGAAAATAAGCCCTGAATCGGGCAAAAACACTTTTTGCAACCCCTTTCCCTTTTGAGATGGCCAGATTCCTTATTAAGCTCTGTATCTCTGCCAACAGCAAGGTAAATGTTTACATCACATGGAGTCATTTAACAGAAACATGAAATACGACCTTTCATGGAACTCATTTAAATAATGCAAATAAGGTACTAATAGTTTTGTATTTCCTCCCTTGGGAGGAATTCACATGGCGTTAATGTTGTGGGGAGGAGGGCATGGGAAGAGAAATGCTTCATTAAAAAAAAAGTTGCCACAGTACTATTAAGCCCATATAAGAATTCTATATGCTTGTTGTTACTTTCTTCCACAGCTGTAACACTGATGACAAATGTCCACTTCATACAAACTTTTGCTGAATAACAGGGCACACTGTGAGATCGGGTGCAAGAGGGGCGGTTTATTATCTGGACGCAGGACAGAACTCAAAGAACAATGTGCATACATACAGAGCTCTGTTTTGTACACCTGTTCTCTCTTGCCTTTCCCATAAATGACAGGTAAGTCAGGTGTGTGTTGCTTCCTTTTAAAAATCCATTTCAGCTAGACTCATCAATGTTCTGATTGAGCAAGTGAATCATGCTGTGATTCAAAAGATCTTTCCTTCACATAAATCTATGGGCACACATTTAAAAATGATTTATTGTACATATTTGCATTTCTTAAGGCATGAACGATGGCATACAGATGGGGCAGGCTCCGAGAAGCATCACGTCTTCTTTGACAAGGCCAGCACAAGCACGTCACATTGACAGACACGCCTGAAGTCTGAGCTAACCCATCACTGCGGCCCAGGAGCTCCTACGATAGACGAGGGGGACGGTGCTTTCAGGCGATGGACCCAACTCGTGGTTTATGTTGTTTTAACTCCCTTGATCAGCTTTAAGCACCAGTTACAGTTTGTTTTCCATGACAAACTCTTCAGGCTTTGCATTTTAAATCCTGCTCCTTTTATTCTGCTTTCCAAGGAGGGTGTGGATGTTTTATTTATTTATTTATTTTTAAGGAATATGGTTGCAGCAAAACTGAAAGGATCCAAATGTGGTTAGGGGCCTTGTCTAATGCACTTCTGAAAATCCATTATAAAGATGAAATAGAAAAGCAAATGGTAGGTTTTCAGTCGACCCAGAAACCACGTGTAGCTATAAGAAACATAATTGTGCATAGTTATTTATTCATTCATTCAGAGTGTGATATGTTGGCTATCTCTAGGTTCCCAGTTTACCAAAGAACAGGACTGTCGACTTTACTAAACCCAGGGTCCTTTCGGAGCTCCCAGTAGGTGTCGTTAGATACCCAGGCTTCTCTTTGATTGGCATCAATAACTTTTCTGTGGAAACATGGAAATCAACATTAGCCACACATCATATCCTTCAGATGTGTCTGCATAAGCCAGGGAATGTCTTATCTGCTAAGTACTGAAGACTTGACTAGAGAATTCACTTTCTCTTAAACATCTGCAGTGGAAGTAGGTAGGATTATGGGAAGAGACCTAAGGGAGAAACAAGTCATCTCTAGGGAGGGGCAGATGGTAAAGACCTGCAAACAAAACATATTCAGACAGTGTTTACTGAGGTCTCTGAACCTGCAACCACAAGGGCTTCTGTTTCACCCTGAGAGGAAAGGCAGGCACTGTGAGTGCCCCTAACACGTGCAGGGTGCGAGTCTTGGAGTGCATGGCGCACACGTTAGATAAGGCTGCATTTCTGTCCCAGGTATTCAGCAAAACAGCAGCCTTCAAGGCTGTGGGGTTACCCTGTGCTTTGTCTGGGCTCTGGAGGGTAACAGATGGATTTGGAGTCTACAGATAAATCTGTGTGATGTCTGTATAATCCTGCCATAATCACTTCCTATCACACCAGGGAGGGACAAAATCTGACACAGCTCTGCATGACAGAAACAAAGTTAAATCCTAGGGTAGCCAGGATGACCTTGTGGGCTGCAGGATCCGACCTAGTCTGAAGGCAACAGAGTGGGAGGGAGGTTCCACTATTCTAAAGGGTGTAGCTCAAGGACATGGAGGCTTCCAAGTGAGATCTTCACTCCCTTAATGCCCATGGGAAGAAAACGGAGTGTAGAGAAGGATTTCTTCTCCTGGAGACTAATGTTTCATAGATGCCAAGTCTGATTCAATATTTTTTACTTCCAAAAGCAATATTACCTAAATCACTTTCATTTTTCTACCCTCAAGGGTCCCTGGACCTCAAACTAGCTCCCATTTTCTTTTGACCTGCAGGTTCACATTGTTTGTGGCAACCACTTGCAAGACATGAGCCTGTGACAGCAATGGAGTGACTTACTTAAAAAATTTTGGTATGTGTTCGAGGTTGTTTTCTTCCATGTATCGTCTCCGAGATCTCTGGAGTTCTTCTACTCTTTGCTTCTCTGCTGCAGCAGCTTCTAAATTTCCTTCTTCCAAAAATCTAAGCAGGAAGCAGTTGATATTTTAATATTTTATCCTCCTTTCCGAAGGAAAAAAAATGTCACAAGCATACAATCATATTCTAGCTACTATGAACCTAACACACTGGACAGTAAATCCCAGTAATGTCCTGACAGCTCTACAGCAGGCCACATGACCTGTGTCCGTCCAGCTGTTCACATTTAGAGAACAGACACAGAAGGACTGTACACAGTTACACAGTGGTAGAAGTGCAAAGTAAATGGCTTGACCTGGAAGGCTTCTCTGTGCTGTCTGGGGTTCCAAAACTTCTAAGGATGATGCCAGGGTCCTGGACTAGACCAGCAGGAAGTTGTACGTGTGTTCCTTTTTCACACAGCCAAAAAGTTCATAGACTGGGGCGGGGCAGGGGAAGGGGTGGCAACTGGCTATTCTGATATTTTGACAGCAGATTGAGAGACAAAAAAGCTTTTTGATTTACTGGAGAGTAAAGTTGATTAAAAAAAAAAAAGGTAACAGCTGGAAAAAATTATAGGCCTCAGAACAGGAAATTAATACAAGAAATTTAGAAAGGGAATGCTCAAGCAGATTTGCGTAACAGAAGCAGAGGCAACATTGAACTGAAAATGATAAACATTTCAAAATGAGAGCAAGCACAGGGTTATAATACGGTACAAACTGTAAAGGACGTTCATTGGATAAACCTGAAATGTCAAACAGTGAGACTGCATGTTCTTATGGGAGGAGGAGGATAGAGCATTGGGTAGCAGAACACTCAGGGCTCAGGACATGTAGGCAAATGACACATAAATTCACAAATACTAAGGGAAAAGCTGATCTTGGATAGAATTTGTATGGCATATAAAATTCTTGGGAAAAGTGAAATGAATTCCACAGGAAAGGACAACCTTCATGCAGAACTTGACAGTAATAATGATGATGATAAATAAGAATCAGAGGCTATTGAAGTTCCTGTATTTGGAAGACATCTCACCCACTGTGGGATCAAATCCAGGCTAGGCAAACTCAAAGTATGCTGGGGAAACTGTCTCTTCAGTATGAAAGATACTCCATAGTTAAAAACAGTGTTCTTCCCATCTTAGACAAGTGATTCCTAGAGACTAAAAAGGGTAGGGGGAGGCGGCAGGAGGGAGGTTGGCTTATAGGGGCCAAAACTGTGGCCATGCTAGGTGTTAGTGTTCTATAGCACAGTGGGAAAGCTCTAGTTCTTATCCATGTTTTGCAGAAAGAACTAGAAAAGAGAAGCTCAATGGCTCCAATCATAAAATAATATGATAAGGAGATGGAAATGCCAGCTACTTGATAAGTACGCTGTGTACAAGTGCTGAAACATTGCACTGTATTCAATAACATGTGCAAGTATTAATAAAAATTGAAAAAATATCTCCTATGTTATAGGACAGAAACAAAGCAGTCAGACACTGGATGAGGAGTGTTGTTGTCTATGGCAGAATTTATGACTTTGCAGACCTTTGGTAGCTTTTCAGGGAGGGAACTTTCTGCTAAGAACTATCTGTGTTACTGTGTATGTTGAGATACTCTTCTGTAATGATCATTCCAGCAATGCAGCTTTAGCTAGGGTAGAAAACTCAAATACTGCCGCGTGAATAAGGGAATCTGGGAAAGACGGAACACAAACGTGATAGCCAGAATCAACCTCAAATGGCTTTTAAACACTCAGCCATGATCTGTTCCATATCTTCAATACAGTGCCATTCTCACCTTTGATCTGGCCGGAATCGGGCATCTGTTGGTGGGAGGAGCTCTTTCAGTACAGGATCTAACTCATTAAGTTCAATGGCAAACCTTGTGAAGCCATAGTAGAGCTCGTAGTTGGTTGGCATGGAACCTGCAATGAGACCATGGAAGCCCTATGAGCGCCCAAAGGCCCGCAGAACTGGAAGAAGCTGGCTATTCCAGTGCTTGATTACTACCCACATTAATGCCAATGGATTCTGCAAAATTTCTGCAAAATTGACTACATGTTGTTGAGTGGGCAATTTCATATTGATCAGAATGGATTGAATGATATTTAATAAAATACAGTCTTTTAGAAATTTTATTATTTTTTTTAATTGAAAGGCAGAGGGAGACAGAGATAAAACTTTTCATCTTCCATCAGTGGCTTACTTTTCAAATGCCCACAACAGCTGTTCCTGGGCTGGTCAAAGTAGAGAGCCCAGAACTCAATCTCCCAAGTGGGAGGTAGAGACCTTCCCAGGGAGAGCATAAACAGAAGCTGCTGGTCTGGGACACAGTCGCAGACTTCTGGCATGCAATGCAGGCATCCCAAGCAGTGTCTTTTTCTTAAAGAGTTATTTACTGGTTTGTTTGGAAAGTAGAGCAAGAGTGAAAGAAAGAGAGAGTGATCTCCCATCAGTTTCCAGATGGCTACCACAACCAGGTGTGGGCCAGCCTAAAGCCAGGAGCCAGGAACTCCATAGGGTTTCCCACATAAGTAACAGAGGCTCAAGCACTTGGGCCATCTTCCACTGCCTTTGTATGTATAACAGCAGGACGCTGGATTGTAAAAAGATCTGCCAAAGCTCCCACATTCCCCTCTCTTCTGTCCCAGGACTCTGGGCCAGCCTCACCCGGTCTCCAGATGCACTTGGCAGAGGGGGCCACACCGCAGTAGAGTCCTTCGTGCCACTTCCCAAAGAGCCGATGTACCACCTTCCCCTCTTGATCCATCACGACTCCCTGGACTTCATTCACGTTAGAGTTCCAGTAATTCACCTGGAAAAATCAAGCCCCAATTCAGACACTCATTGATTTAATAAGGCCAACCCCTGTGATTTCCCTAAAAAAGTTTTCTTAACTGGTGCCATTCATTTCCATGACTCCTTCTCAGAATGTTTGATGGGGAGGGCAGAGGACCTCTGGAATCAAGCCACACTCTGAAAACCCTGATGGTAATTTAGAGGTTATTATTTCCCCCATTGGATCCTTGCCTTGATTCGTTCCCTGGTTTGTGGATTCTCATGAATCTCAGCGGGCCAGGCTGCAGAATCAGTCTGTGAAAGTGACTGTCACAGTGCCCGTACATGAGGACCCTATTCCAGCTACACACCTCCCTGAGGTTGAGAAGTTGATGGGAATCTACCAACCTCAATTTCGTGACCCCTCTTCCAGGCCAGACCCCAACTACAGAACACCTTAGAATTCCGTGTGCAAAAGGCTATGAGTTCTTTTGCAATTGGCATAGGGCTTTTCCCCCGACTAGGGTTGTCCCTTTCAGTGTCAAGGGGAGCCTAGGATGACTCTTCATCAGCAGGTGTGGACAGCTTGTTTCTGTGGGCTGAGTGCCCACAGTGGAATGCTTGAGGTCCCTGCAGTGAAGGAGAGCGTGAGAGGTGCATAGACAGCAGGAGAGGCTGGAGGCCGGGCCTGGCTTTCTGGCATCACTAGGTTTCCAGCTTAGACCTCAGAAGAATACAATCTGGCCCCTGGTGGTACGCTTCACTAAGGCCTATCTGTTTACCATTGTGGCAGAGTGGGTTAAGCTGCTGCCTGTGATGGTGGCATTCCTAATGGGTCTAGTTCAAGTCCTGACTGCTCCATTTTTGATCTAAGGTGATTGGGAAAGCAGTGAAAGATGGCTCAAGTACCTGGCCTTTGCAACCTATCTAGAAGCCTGAATGAGCCTTGTGGCTCCGGGCTTCTGTCAGTTCCAGTCCCAATCATTGTGCCTATTTGGGGAGTGAAGAAGCTCATTCTCTTTCCTTTTCTCTGTTTCCCCTCTCTTTGTAACTCTGCCTTTTATGTAAAATATATACATATTTTAAAAGGCCAGGTGTATTTGCTCTTGTTTTTTTTTTTAAGGCAGATTTACAGAGAAGAGAGACAGAGAGATCTTCCATCTGCCAGTTCACTCCCCAAGTAGCCACAACGACTGGAGCTGAGCCAATCCAAAGCCAAGTGCCAGGAACCTCTTCCAGGTCTCCCATGTGGGTGCAGGGTTCCAAGGCTTTGGTCCATGCTTTGACTGCTTTCCCAGCCCACAAAGAGGGAACTAGATGTAAAGTGGAGCAGCTGGGACTTGAACCTGCACCCATATGGGATCCCAGCATACGCAAGGTGAGGATTTAAGTCACTAGGCTTCTGTACTGGGCCCAGTCTAGGCCTATTTGTTAAAACAAAAAGGATAGAACATAATTGAATTGACAGCATCTGGCTTGATTTACATATTGCCGATGACGACACATATGCAGAAGGATCCCATCTGCACTCTTGCCCTTGGCTTTGCTAATGCTAAGAAGAGGCTGAAAGTGAAGTTTCTCATTTCTACAAAATCCAAAGTACGCATTCACTTCAGCTCTCAGAGTGAATGGTGATCCTGCCTCAATGTTAGCTTCCCCAGGAGACTGTAAGGAAAATCAATGAAAACATCTTGAAGTAAAAATAAAGATATTCAATCAAAATAAACATAATTTCCAGTGTGGCATAAAAATAAATACTAGACTTTTTTTTTTCCCCGAAGATTTATATTCTTATTTGAAAGGAAGCAGAGACAGAGACAAAGAAACCTGGAAGTGCACCAGCCAAGAGTAGAACTAGCCTTCTGATAAGGGTTGCTAGCATTGCAAGCAGTGGCTTAGCCCTCTGCACCCAAATATTAGTTTTAAGATTCCAATATGCTATCTGTTTGCCATACTAGATTACTCATCAGCAGAAAGGGGCAGCAATAAGCACAGTGGCAATTCTGTGTGTTCCACTTTAGGCTAGAGAGACTTAGGGCAAGTTTTGTATACATTCTATTTTAAAAATCTTTTCTTGACAACAGAGAAAATGTTTTTGTTCAAAGTGTTTGGATCATAATAGTGGCAGGGTTGGATAAACACGGAGTGACTGGTAGCTATCATCTATCTACATGACTGCTCTATTCAAGTATCCTCAAATAATGGCAACTGCATTATAACGAATTTTCTAAAATAGGATCACTTGAATATGCAGTAATCAAACAGAATAAAAATAGAAAGCCAAATCAGAAAACTTGGAATAGTCAGGGAGTGTCTTCTGGAATTATCCTTAGGGAACTAGGAGGATAAAAACAAAGTCCTTTAAAAAGAAATGCATGTTGTTGTTGTTTTATGCTTTGAAATGATACCCTTTTGGACCTCCACACATTCAGAAACCTACATACCTTGAGCAGATCTACAGGTGGGTCCTGTTTTCTTACCTGAAAGTTTCTCATGGACCCATGGCACGGGGCAGACTGCCTTACTACTGTTCACGGTACTATTGTTCCATCTCTTCCTGAGGAAGCACTAGGCATTATTTTTCCTTTTCTGTTCAATGCTGTTATTTACCTTGACAAATGTAAGTTTGCAAATGCAAACACTGCTTTTGGTATTTCTAATGGTTATTTCTCCATAGTGTTCTATCCATCTTCTCCCACTGAGGATGTTGTGTATACAGGTGGTGACTTTATTCCACACATAATAGTCTCCATACCTGGTAAGGAACATAATGTTGGTGAACAGGAGTGAAGGTCATAAATGCATGCTACTGTTTCTATTAATGAGAATGTGCTTTGGCTGAGCCTTGTGTTTCCCTCTGCTTCCTCTCATTATTTTTGGAAAGCTTCCATATGGTCATAAATATTTGCAACACAACTCATTCATTCAAGGAATAGTTAAGTGCTTTCCCTGGAACTGTTGATAAATCCACAGAGTTAAATAGGATGTATTTCCTAATTTTTTAGAGCTATAAATATTGTAGAGGCAGTTGGATATGTAAACAAATACTTCAAGTCAAAGGACTGTCATGAATGTAAAATCAAAGTACCATGGGTGCACAGCAGAGACCTTTCTGGATTTCAGTGACAGGGCAAATATCCTAGAGGATGCTGGGTGAGATATAAGCTGGAATGATGAGTAAGCTCTCTGGGCTGAGAAAAGGACTGATAAAGCCCCAGGGAAAGCAGAGGTTGGGACATGGGGCCTCGGAGCAGAGCACTCCAGGGAGCATCCTTGTGGAGAGACAAGGCTGGGAAGGCACGAGGAGCAGAGCTGGGAAGGCTGCTGTGACACACCCCAGCATCTGGCCATTCCCTGCAGGTAATAGTCACTAAGGATGGATTCAAGATAGAAGAGAGGCATATAACACAAGATCGCTCTGAGCATGCTGTTTCATAATCCAAGACCAAGAATGTGTCTCATCAATTGGCAAAACACATGACTCTGATGGCAGAAATCAAACACAAACTCTTGGGAGTAAAGTTACAGAATTTCTGCTATGGAAGGAAAATTTTCAGATCACATTTAGGTTTGCACATTAAAGTGTATGTGCAAATAAAATATTATTTCAAAATAGAGTACTTCTATGTTTCTAAAAGAAAAGTATGAACTGGTATGATGGGAGGCTTTAATCTTTACCTAGAACCACTGTCTTCCCCATCAGTTTTTGAATACTGAAAGTTTGTCCTGGAGTGTGGAGGCACCTCCCTTTGCTAATCTTCCTCTATTTTCCACCCACTGATAAAGTGTGTTGGGACCACGGTATTAGTAAGTGGAGGATCTGGAGAGCTAAACTGGAAGCTTTCAGGCACAGGCTAAACTTCGTTTTTGTGGGATCCAATTTCAAAGCTTTGGTGGGGGGAACAAATCTTGGCCCACAGGGAATGAACTGTTGACATCTTGCAGAGTTTACAACACCCACTTCTGATTCAGAAAATAGAAAAGAACCCCAAGGAAGAGGAGAGTGACCTACTTTGGGAGCATGACATTCAGTGTCCCCACAGGCAGGATTTCCATCGACTTTCCCCAGAACTTGTTTTTCCATCTGATATCTAAACGACATAGGCAGAGGACAAGAAATGCACACTCCACAGCTGATCGTTTGTTCATTTGATCATTTGTAAAACCCAACACCTATATGACACTTCACAAATCACTTCTGTAACCAAAGTTAGTTCTGTATTGTTGACTTAACATGACAAGCACCTGCAGATGGCCAGCAGTAAAACAAAAAAAGTCTATCATCTATGTTTCTCCGTAGTCCATAATCCATATTTGTTAACTACGAGAAACCTGGAGTAACATATGTGCCAGCATGTACATGAGTGTTCATGTGTGTGTGTGTGTATTCACATAAACATACAAATAAGGCTTGATGATGCTTTGATACCTGATAGTAATATATGCTTCAGAAGACATTTACTGAGCTTTGATACGTGACAGCAAAGGATAGTAATAGACGGTTCAAAACGTTCACAGAAAACCAAATTAGAAGAAAACTTTATTTTGGTACAAAAAGCTTTGAAAGTCATGCACATGAGGGGAGGGACCTTTAACAAGATTATGGAAACTTCATATTCAAGGAAAAAATAGGCCTGGATTCCAAAATTTCTTGCACCTAAACACATTTTAATTTCATTTTCCATGAATTTTTTGAAGTTCTATGATTTGGGGAGAACAGATAAAGAAAAATCAAATAAAACCTCTAACTACAGATAAAAAAGATTTATAGGACAGTGGGATTAACTTAATGAACAGGTAGCCACACCAGTTGCTACGATAGAGCCAGGGGCCTCTGCACTTTATCTGACATGATGGCTTTATGATTTACCTGTGTATCTTTAATAACCACACAGGCCCGCTCTGATGAATTAGTGCTATCACCACACCATTTCTGTCTCTTGGTTAGAAGCCATACATGATTTATGGTTTTGTTTGTCAATAAATTATCCTCCCAGTGCTGCCTTTCACGTAAAGGAAATGCTCATAAAAAGAGCCTTTCTGTGCACAAGGGAGCACCATCTATTGAGCAGAGAACGGGTTAGACTTAATGGTCAACATTACAGGCATTTTCCTAAGGAGATTTCAGAAATTCCTCTCTAAGACAAACAAGCAAACATTCTGACTATACTGTAAGCACAAACAAGTTGAGACTTTAATTAATTCACCTTTGATTTCCAGTGAACTATTATATATTTACGTAAGGTAAGGGTGCTTCAAAATATTACTGGAAATAGAACTAAAACATAAGTTAGTATGGGTGGGTATAAAAAGTTTTGGAAGAGTTCAAAGACATCAAACATGAACTAGTATCAAGAGGAGGAGAATGTTCACTGGCCCTGATCTGGTCAAGATACAGTGAATATGTCTATGATGGTATGTTGCCCCATAAATATGTACAAGTAAACTTTTTAATATTTTTTTAAAAAAGATTTATTTATTTGTAAAGTAGAGCTACATGGAGGAAAAAAGAAAGGGAAGGACAGGGAGGGAGAGAGGGAGAGAGCTAGAGGGAGAAAGAGAGAGAATTTTCCCATCATTGTTTCTCTCCCCATATGGCTGCAATAGACTGAAGCCAGGAACTACGAACTTTGTTACAGCCTCCCCCAGGGGTGGCAGGGACCCAAGCATTTGGATTATATTTTGCTGTCTTCCCAGGAGCATTAGTAGGAATTTGATTGAAGTGGAATAGCCAGGATTTGAACCAATACTCTGATATGGAATGCTAGAAGCTTAACCTGCTAGCCCCATAGAAGTAAAATGTTTTAAAAAGCAAATCCATGTCTAGTTTTTTCATACTATGTATTTTCCATGAAGTTTCTGAATACCTCCAATATAGATAAATGGACTTAGAACACTGAGTAGTGTCTTAGAAGCTCTCTTCAGGATGAAGCTCTCTTTGTACACTCACCCCTCAAGAAGCAGGAGGGCAGCAGTGCGGAGGATGAGGCACGGGAGGCTAGCTGGTGGCTCAGCGCTGGCCCAGGTGTTCCCCAGGCTTTGCTACCTACCTGACACCGTTTCATGCTTAGGAAACTGAGAAATGTAACTTTTCAATCTGAGTTCTACACCAATGAGCAACACGCTCTGAGTTTCAAAGGTAGATATCGAAGCTCAGTACAGCATGCCTTCCTTTGGAAGCTATAGCTTTTTTTCCCCCCATGGGGTCTTAACTTTCCCTTAAATCATAATTGAAAAATACAAACCTTGCCAAAACACAAAATTCTTTGATTCACAGTGACAGGCAGAAATGGGTGGATGATGGCTAACCTGGCGATTATAAAAAAGAACAAAAACAAAAAGAAAGCAATGATATCACTGTTTAAACTTCATGAACAATCATTGTATAATGTATATAAACAATGACAGCAATAATTCATTCATCTCTATTAGTAACTCTGTGAGTGGATCTTAAACTTCAATTGTTAAGAGGTGGGCATTTAGCACAGTGGTTAGGACGCTACTTGAGATGCCCAAACCCTGTGCTGCAGTGCCTGGGTTTTAGTTTTGGCCCAGATTTTTGCTGATGTGACCCTGGAAGGCTTCACTTGGTGGCTCAAGGGCTGGGTCCTCAATGTGCTCATGGGGGCCTGGACTGAGATTCTGGCTCCCAGTTTTGGTTTGGGCCAACCTTGGCTGTTGCAGAATTTGGAGAGTAAGCCAATGACAAACAGATCTGCTTTCTCTGTTTCCCTCCTTTTCAAATGGATAAAATAAAAAAAAAATCATTTAAGAGGCAGAGGAACACGAACACACACACACACACACACACACACACACACACACACAATGGGAGAAAGAGGGGATAAGAGCGTACTTCCATTTACTAATTCACTTCTCAAGTGCCTGCAGTGGTCGGCCAAAACCAGAAGTCAAGAAACAACTCAGTCTCATATATGGGGGTAGGAATCCAGTTTCTTGAGTGAACACTACTGCCTCCCAGGGTCTACACTGGCAGGAAGCTGGAGTCGGGAAGCACCCAGGACCAAACCCAGGCACTCTGAAGTAGAATGTTGGCATCTTAATCACTAGGCTACATGGCCACTCCAATAACTCTTTAATGACTTCATGCTTTAACACAAGGGGCTTACACACATTTAGAGAGGTGGACAATGATGCTGATAAGCATGCTTCCTATTAACTGTTGTCACAGCTTGCCCTAGAGAGTTACCTGTTCTGAGAAAAATCGGAATCCCTTGTCTTCCCTAATGCACTCGTAAGTCTCCCCAAGGACTGGGTTGAATGGCTTACTTCCTGCTCTGAAATAGGTGGAGCAATATCCTGAAACTGCAAATGCAGCAACGAGAACCTGTTAAAACATTGAAGAAAGGAGACAAATATAGGACAGATTTCTGCCAGGTTGCTCATTGCTACTCCTCCAGATTTTAAACACCCTGGGTGGATGGGCATTGGGTGGCCAACTGTACTGTCTAGTATATGCACAGATGCTTCATCAATACAGAAGGAAAATAAAAAAATCAAAATCAGGTTAAAATATTCCCCAGCAGGTCGGTGGGGTCCAGTGTTCTTCACCCCTAAATTCACCCAATTTCCAGAGTTCAAAGGTTTCCTAAAATCAATTTCCTGAAATCAAGGGTTCTGATTTCAAAGAGTTCAAAGGTTTGAGACTTAGTTTATGGGCTATGTCATGTGCACAGTGCTTGCACCAAGTGGAAGAGGGCAGGGACTGTCAGGGCCTTTTGGAGCGAGGGCATCTTTCCAGCCAGTGGAGTCAGGGACAAAACATGACATCAAGTTCCTGAGACTACAGTCTTGAACAGATTGGCCATCTTGACATTCAAGATGAGCTGATAAGGTGAGGAAGGGCAGGCTTTTAAGTTCTAAGGAACATAACACCTTTATACAATAACTTTAGAGACAAACCCAGACAAAGGAGAAATCACAAAATGGGTTATGTAACAATCAAGCTATCTAGACCTTTTTGGCCCTGTTGATTTACGCCAGCAGACCAATTCCTCTCTTTCCTATGCAGGACGAATGTTAGGTAAAACCCCAATGTATCACCCTAATGAACCTGGCTCAGCCCCCTGAAGGGCTGCACAGCCCTATGGGGGCACAGTGGTGGCCTGTTACCATGCGCTCATATGGATCATCCGTCTCCGACGCCTTGTCCAGGAGCTCGCTGTACTCAATCTCCTCGCACAGATGCTGTAGAGTGTTGAGGGGCTCATTCAGCTCCACAGGCATGGAGACTTTAGACAGGTCTTTGCCAATGTTGTTTCTCAAGATATTCCACAGGTTAATGTTACTGGTGTCAGGACACGGAGCTGGTAGGCATGTTCGACGTCCGTTTCGGAAAGCTCCTCCCGTGAGCTCCCCATTCAAGACTGCAGGTGGCAGAATCACCATGACAAGACACTGTTATTCTGATTTCACAAAACTAAGGATAGAAAGACTCCTGTGCATAATTCGCGTTGTGATAGCATTTCTTGAGCCTTTGTGATACTGTCTTAAAGGTAAAGAGACTTAGCTCAATGCAAGGCTGCTTTCTAACCAATGCACAAAACACCAGTGTACGGGTTTTTGAAGAAGCTGTTAAATACATTCAACTACTATTTAAGAAAATACAATTATAAAAAAAAAATAAGTCTGAAGGACTCAAACTTCTGCTTAGAGCAAGAGCTAATAAATTTTCACTGAAACATATCCCTAATGGATTTTTGCAACAATTTACATCAGCAGGGACGAGGAAATGCCTCCTCATTATATCAACCACGTTGTAATAAGTGATGCAGACAGTACAACTGGGAGGCTCAAATGATGCATACTTTGCCTGGATATATTGTCCGCCACACTGGTGTTGTCTTCAGAGATGTTGTCGCTCACATCACTGATGTATGACTCGTCATCTGAAGCCTGAGGAAGGAAACAACACAGGAGCTTGTTCCACTGAGGAAAGCTCAGAAAAGCCAATGACGGAAAAGTAGCAGCAGGGCGGGGTGGTTAAGACACCTGCATCCAGCAAGGTGGAGGAATCCACCATGGGGGGAGGGTTGTGGGAGGAGCGGGGGAAATCCAAGCACCTATAAAACTGTATCACATAATACAATGTTATTAACAATAATAAAAAAAAGACACCTGCATCCCATGTAGGTTGTTCTGCTCACACACAAAATTCTTACTTCCTTTTCTGAAAACTTTTTTAAAGTTAAACAACAATACACATATAAAACTATCAGTCGGATACTATGTGATGTTTCATTACATGTTTGCAACTTGTATTGTCCAATCGGTTAACTATTTTTATGCTTTCAAGCAGTTCACTTTTCTTATCAGTGAAAATATCTAAAAATCTATTTTCTAGCCTTATAAAGAGACAGAAATACGTTGTAAATTAGTATTAGCTGTCTTTACCCTACTATATAACAGAACCCCAGAACATTTTATTCCTATCTATCTCTAACAGTTTTCATCAATTAATCTTCCCCAAGGTCTCCTTCCCTATTTCTACCCCCAACCCCTAGTAACCACTCTTGAGGCCAGGTCCAGGGCCTTGGAGGAGGAGAGGGTGTGCCCACTTCCTGAAACCCATCTCACAGTTCACTGTCTGCAGGTACTAAATGGGCTGGCTGTGCAAAGCTAGACCTTGGAGTTGCCAAGGCAACCAAGGTGAGTTTGCCTGTGTCTCTCTGCTCAGACCAAGGCAGGCCATGCTCCCAGAATAAGACAAGATAGTATATTGAATATTCTCATTCAAGACACCTCTCTATTAGCCCAGCCACCTGGGTCCCCCTATGTCCTTCCCTATGGTCATGAAAAAAAAAACCTAAGCCATTTCCCATAAAGCCAGTCTCCAGTCCACTTCTCTGCTTCTCCGTGGGGCAGTACTTTCTGGTCACTTTGCTTTGATTAAAGATTCTGTTACACTTGCCCTTTTTTCCTGGCTTTTTATTTCTATACTAAGCTGAGGAAAGAACCCACTGGGCTTTGCCAATAACAACTGTTACATTTCTAGCTTCTACTAAATCACCTATTTTTAAAGGTTCCATATGTGAGTGAGGTCATGTGTTATATGGTTTTCTCTGCTGGTCTTGTTTCACTTAACATAATGATCTGCATTTCTATCCTATGTTGCAAGTGACAAGACTTCATCCTATTGGCTTCTAATATTTATCATGTATAGGTACTGCATTTTCTTTATTCACTCATTAGTTGATGGACACTTAGACTGATTTCATTTCCTGGCCATTATGAACTGTGCTGCCGTAAACAGTGGAGGTCAGATATCTTTTTAATGCACAGATTTCGGTTTTCTTGGGTATGTACCCAAAAGTGGGATTGCTGGATCAGATGGTAGTTCTATTTGTAGCTGTCTGCGGATCCCCCACATTGTTTTGTGAGGTAACAGTGATGGCTCAAGTTGAGGGATGCTCACACTGAATTTCTGGCTCTCGGTTTCAGTCCCTGGCTTTGGTCCCCTGACTGTTGCAGGCATTTGGAGAATGAACCAGTGGATGGACTCTCTCTCCTCATCTCCCTCTCTTTCTCTCCCTTCATCTCTCCCTCCCCTCTCTCTGCTTATCTTTCTTAGCATCTTGTAAACAAAATACAAATTAATTAAAGCAGAGGCCTTGGTAGGAAATACATTTAGCACATATGCAACGAACCCCTGAGGGTCTTCCATGACCATGGCAAAATGTCAGCCTTCATAGAACCTATATTCTAGTGGGGGGAACTCACAACAAACAAGTGAAGCAGGTGAAATATATTTTGTTATTGCTTTTGCTTTTAGAGATTTATTTATTTTTTTATTGGAAAGCCAGATATATAGAGAGGAGGAAAGACAGAGAGGAAGATCTTCCAAATGCTGTTTCATCCCTATGCCATGCAATGGTTGGAGCTGAGCCAATTGAAGGCGAGAAGCCTGGAGTCTCCTCTGAATCTCCCACACAAGTTTAGGGTCCCAAGGCTTTGGTCCATCTTTGACTGCTTTCCCAGCCCTCAAGCAGGGAGCTGGACAGGAAGCAGGGTTGCTGGGATTAGAGCCGAAGCCCATATGGTAATCCAGCATGTGTAAAGTAAGGACTTTAGCCAGTAAGCTACCATGCCAGGCCCAGGAAAAACACATTTTGTTAGTGACAAATGGGAAGGGAAACAAAGGAGGGAAGAGGGACGTCACTAGGTCAGAGGTGGGACAGCAGCTCTGATTTTAACTAGGGTGGCCAGAATAAGCTTCCTTGCACATGACTTCTGAGCAAGGGACTGAAACAAGTGGCAGCTGAATGTGTGCACCTCTGGGGAAGTGCTGCACTTCCAGACAAGTGCAGAAGCCAGTGTCCTGGAGCAAGTGCAATGCAGAACATGCAGCAGAGCCTCCTCTGGAGCTGTTGTTAGGATTCACACACACACACACACACACACACACACACACACACACACACACACACACACACACCACACACACACGGCAGTCTCACCAGCTGGGCCTTCCGAGTGTGTTAGTGTACAAGCTAGGGGAGCACTCTGTGGGGGCCTCACCATATGAGGGCTTAGTGACTGGGGACGATGAGCTTGGCCCAGTCAGCAGGTCATATCTGAAGGTTAAGAGCAATTGTGAGAACTCACAACGTTTGTCATTTGAGTTTATCTTCTGGTCGAGTGCCTTCAAATACTTAAGACTGATTGCTGTGTGAAAGAAGAGTTGTAACAGTGAGTTTAGGAAAACCTGTAAGACATCTTGCACAAGTACTAGGTGTGTAGTTATTTCTGACAAGAGCTGCAGGAGGGACACTACTCTTACTCCCACAAGGGGCACAAGGCATCTTTAGCTAAACAGACTTTCCAGAATCCTTCCTTTGGCTGTTGCAATGTTTAAGGAAGAGAGTGACATGAGGCTGCAGATAGCAGGAATTAGATTACAAGGGTCAGTGCGATAGATAAGGGGTTTCAATTGCTATCTTAGAGACACTGGAGAATACAGATGTGAACAGATTTGCCATAATTTGGAGGAGCTAATCAGGTTTCCCAGTAGACAATGGATCAGAAGGGGCAATAAGAGGCAGGAATGCCAATTATGGGACTGACATGGTAATCTAGGTGGGGAGAAATGGAAGATTAGAGTGAATCAGTGGCAATGAATCAACAAGAAAATATGGATCTGAGCAAATGCAGGTCATATAAACTTCAGAACCCAGTGAGTCCACTCTTGTCGGGTATTTGGTAATGACTGTGTGGACAGAAAGGCACATGGGCAATCTGACAGGTATGGGGAGATCGGTGTGTGTAGTTTAATTTGTCTGCTTGGAGCAGGGTGGTGTTGGTAATGAGCGAAAAGAGTGCGCTAAATCTTCAGTAAATCTTTTTCATTCTTTTGAGCCACAGAAACACATACACAGAGGCAGTGATGGAGAAGAGAGATGGAGAGACAGAGAGACAGAGAAGAGAGAGGGAGGGAAGGAGAGAGAGAGATGGAGAGTGGAGAAAGTATTCATATCCACCGTTTCACTTTCCAGATGCCTGCAGTCTCCTATATGGGTGCCAGGAACCCACTGATTTGAGCCATTATTATTGCCTCTAAGAGTCTGCATTTCGCAGGAAGTTGCAGTGAAGGTCCAGAGCTTGGGAACGGACCCAGGCACTCTGATGTGGGTTCTGGACTTGCTACTTTAGTAGGCTGAATGCCTGCTCTCAGTGATTTCCTCTGGGGACATGCTGAATTAGGGCTTTTATCAGAACCTCAGTGGCAATGTTTAGGAAAGGACTGCTCATTTGCATCTTAATCTGACTCTTCCAGACCTGCTCTGTCCTTCAGATCTGGACTTGACCATCCAACTGTCCACCAGATAACTCCACTGACAGGTCTGACAAACTCATCATGTCTCAAAGTGAACAATGCATCTCCAGGCTACCTTCACTCTCCTCATCCCTTTTTCTACAATTAAACTTATCCTTTCACAGGTAGTTGCATCATCCTTTGGCTTCGACTCATGTCATAATGCACTTCCCATTCTGCTCACTTTTTAAAAAAATTTTATTCATATATCTAAGGTAAAGGGAATATTGAGGGAGAAGCCCCACCCAGTCTCCCACCCACCCCAGGTCCCCGATGTGGGGCATGCTCTGAGATCCTTGCTCAAGTGGTTTTGATAGTTCACCAGTTATGAATTGCTGCCCTTCTATCCACTCCAGGCATGATGAGGCTGTTGAAGAATCCACTGATTGACATAGTCCATCATAGAGTCTCCATTTGACCTGTTCTGAGTCTGCCATTTCGATTGGAGAGATACCCAAAAGAAACTTTGAGATGTTCCCAGACCAGATTCTTGTATGTACTAGCAAGCACAGGGCCCACCACAGTCCATTGCCCCGATCAGCTGGTGGTTGCAATTGCTGGGCTGGTTTTGTTTTCAGCCCCAACTTCCACTGGAACCAATGGGTGTTGCAGTCCAGCCTGGTTCCGCCCAGCACACACTCGGTCCTCACACAAACCAGTGGGAGCTGCAACCCTGTCAGAGCGACCCACAATAACCCCCACCAGGCCTGCCCCTGCCCTGATTTGCCAGTATGTGTAGCAGGCTAGTCCAGTCTGCCTCATATCTCATTTGGCTCTCGTACATGTCAAAAGGTATTGAAGCTTAGTTCCATCCAACCAGCTCAACTATCCAGCCCTCAGAGATGTTGTTGAGTGCCTCTCTGTCTAGCCACCCCAGTCCCTGTCCTAGTTTTTCCCTTCCCATGGGAGTGGTAACCCAAGAGGGAGGAGCCCACTATTTCCCTCCCAGGTCTCTCTCACTCCCAGATTGTGCACTCTCCAGGTGGTTCTGTGGTTAGACTTGACAGTATCAGCTCCCAGTGCCAGCTTCTGCTGTGGCTAAGCCCCAACAACCCTCACCCACTCTAATTATGTTTGCACCTGTAGGAATAATCTGCCCATCCTGGCTTTTCCCTGATCTAGTCCACATGAGGCGCACAGGTGTTGTAGCCCTGCCTAGTCTGGTCTGTCCCCATCCCGGCTCATGCTCTCCAGTGGGAGTAGCTGTCCTCTGCTCACTTCTGTATTCTCACGGTCACAGACAAGTGATTACTGTGTTCCTAGCTGGTAGGCTCAAGACCTTGGAAATGGGAAAGCAAAGATTCCTCTCTGAGAGTTACGACATCAGATGGTAAGCCAGAGCTTAGATAATATGAAGTGTGACTGAAAAAGGGTGAAGGACTGGTCAGCAGTGGGGGATGAGAAGAGAGAAAATTCTGGTAGCATGTCTCTGGCATGGGGGCCTCTAGAGGTGCATCCACAAGAACATGTGGCAGAACAGCATCACAATGGAGAGAGCATAGAGCTACAACATCTCATCTCTCCAAGTCCTAGTGTACACAATTCACTTCTGCTACTCCTGGCTGGCCGAGCAACCTCATGACTAGGATTAGACTTGCCATGCAGATTTGTCTATAGGAAAAGAGGTAAGAAGTGGCAAGTGTGATTAATTAAGCTAACACTCTGGCTCTTGAATGGGAGTCCAGAAATCTTTTAATGCATGCTTTGGGGTTTGAGAGGAGGCACGTACACACCTTGGTAGGCTGAGAAATTCAGCACCAATACAAGAATTCTATAGTATTTTCTCCTCTTTATAAAAGTGCTAAGCGTTACTCATTTCTTCTTTTGTATATTATTCTTGTTTCTGAAGTCATTTGTAATTGCAACCATCCCAAAACAGCTACTAATATTATTTATTTTCTATGCACATGGAAACAAATATAGCAACTGTTGCATTTATCCTTTTAAAAAAGAACATTATTTGAAAATCAGAGTTATAGAGATGGAAAGAGAGAGATGAGGAGAGAGAGAGTAGGAAAAAAGTAAAAGAGAAAGGGAAAAATGCTAGAGATCGTTCCATCCACTGATTTACTCCCTAGATGACTGCAAATGACCAGGGCTGGCCAGGTTAGTCAGGAGCCAGGAGCTTCTTCTGTGTATCCCCTTGGGAGGCAGGGGCCTAAGGACTTGGGCTATCTTCTGCTGCCTTTTCTAGGCCAATAACAGGGAGCTGAATTAGAAGTGGAACAGTCAGAACACAAACTGGTGCCCATATGAGGTGCCAGCACCACACATGTACCTGGTAAGTCATAATGTCAGGCCCCTCATTCTCTTCTTATTGGTAAAAATTCAGTACTGGGACTGGTGTTATGGTGCAGCGGATTAAGCTGCCTGTTACAACGTCCATGAATTAGATTCCTGAGTGCTTCACTTCTTTTTTTTTTAAAGATTTATTTTTATTATTTTTTATTGGAAAGGCAGATATACAGAGAGGAGAGACAGAGAGGAAGATCTTCCGTCCGATGATTCACTCCCCAAGTGAGCACAACGGGCCGATACTATGCCGATCCGAAGCCAGGAGCCTCTTCCGGGTCTCCCACAGGGTGCAGAGTCCCAAAGCTTTGGGCCGTCCTCGACTGCTTTCCCGGGCCACAGGCAGGGAGCTGGAAGGGAAGACAGGCTGCCGGGATTAGAACCGGCGCCCATATGGGATCCCGGGTGTGCAAGGCGAGGACCTTTAACCACTTGCACCACCGCGCCGGGCCCGAGTGCTTCACTTCTAAGCCAGTTCCCTGCTGATACACCCGGGAATGCAGTGGAGGATGACCCAAGTACTTGGACCCTCATACTCTGGTGGGAAAGCCCAATGGAACTGCAGGATCCTGTTATGGCCATTTGGGGAATGAACTAGTGAATGAAAGATTCCTCTCCCCCTCTCTCTTTATATATTTTGCTTCCCCACCCACCATTGCCCCAAGTTGGCCTTGCAAATAAATAAATAAGTATTTAACTATAGACTTGGCAATTCCAAAATGAAAAAAAAATCCTAATCAGTTGTACAGCAAAAAGTTTGAGTGATTCCTTTATGCAAAGAAGACGAAAACAAAGATCACACACACACACACACACACACACACACACACACACACACACTTGATTAAATTCCACTGAAAGAATGAATTTCTGAAACCTGATTAAGGAAGAGATTTCTTGTTTGTAAGATATTGCCAACTCTCATCAACATGAAGGGCAATCTAATAAAGATTTTGTGGTAGTCTGTGACTAACCTTCAAAAGAAAAATCACTCAACTAGATATAAATCTTTAAGCTCAAATTCACGCCCCTGGCTATATATATGTATAAATGATGGTGTGTATGTGTGTGTGTGTGCGTGTGCGTGTGTGTGTGTGTGTGCGTGTGCATGTGTGTGTGTGTGCGTGTGTGTATGTGTGTGTGTGTGTGCGTGTGTGTGTGTGTGTGTGTGTGTGGTGATTTTCTAATTCTCTCATTCTTTTCAATTATTACATAGACTCCTTCTATAAAGAATTCTGTCAAGAACCATTTGGTTTCCCTGAAATAGGAATGGAGGAAGAAAGTCAGAATAAGTGTTGGACTCTTTATTTATTACATTTTTACCTACAGTGTTAACTGCTCAGTAAATGGAAACCACCAGTATTGGCCTTGTTTAGTCTCTGCTGCAAGTTCTTCATCCAACTCTCATGCATAAACAAAAACCACGATCAGAAATTTCAATCTTACTTTCTTTAATTGAAGCCTCAAGTCAGAAGCACAGACTTGAGTCCTCACCTCATTCTCTGATGAGCTGGCAGAGAGGAGCACCTCTTGGGCATCGAAGAACTCCGACACAGACTCTGACATGGAGAGGCGGCTCTCATTGGCTACTTGCTGTGACAGGGGCAGACTGACATGGATTTGCTCACCACCCTAGAGAGCAGAGAAACATACAGTATAGTGGTTAGACTAGCTACTCTTTCCAATGAAGATGATTTCTACAGAAATCCATATCATGTGTAAAGAGTATTGATTACAATTAACTTCCTGTTGCTACTTAACAGTAACCAGTGCATAGGTTTTCTTTGTGTCTGAAGATTCAGAAGGACATGGTCAAAAGATGCCAATACCATTACTTGATTTTTAAGTCTATATTCAAATGGTATTAAATGGAATTTAACAGGTTAATCCCCTACTAATAGCCTGAATTCATTTTAGAGACAAGTGTATTTTCTTATTTTTAGGGTCCATCTTACTTGTCACATTCTAATTAGTATACTTAGTCTTCAGAAACATTTGTAGAAACTACCAGGGAATAATGAGATTAATTTTTGAGACAACATGTAATTTATTCTCAATAATATCATATATTTTAACCTGTGAAACATATGCTTAGAGAAATGAACCTTATTTCAAACTGGATTTTTATTCAATGAGTGATGAATATAGTTTTTAAGGAAGCCATTTAAATTATAATCGAAAAAATATGTAAAAATAGCATATAATAAAAAAGCATAAAATGCATACTTCAGGTTGAAAAGAGGACTCAATTGAGAATCATTAAATTGCCTTCAACCAACAAATATTAAAAGCGCTCCTCAAAACCATATTTCTAGGCAGCTGCCTGAACTGAAGTGTCATCAGAGATCAGGAGGCCCAAGAACGTGCACGGACAGAGGGTGGGTAATACACCATAAATTATCTTACGGCATTACTTTTTAAGCAGTTAGATGGTAGAACCTGCACTGGAAGACTTCTAATAAAATGCAAATTCTTATTGCAAATATGATCTCAAAATTTGTTAAAACTCTCACTGTGTTCATGTTTCACTATCTATTAAGCTCAGAAATTACTGCTGAAAAGTATAAATTCTCATGACTACAAAAGAATTTCTACCAAAGAAAATGAATGGAACTACACACTCAAGTTTAGTCCCAATGCTGAATGTTCTATTCTTTTATCATTTCTTCAATTAAAAAAAATAATAACAGCACTTATCTCAGAGGGTAGTTGAGAATGTCAAATGAGGTAACAACGTAAATGATAGCACAATGCCTAACACATGGTAAATCTTCACTTGACACATGTGAACTATTAAATATTATCATCATCAGTGGTAACTGTAGCAGTATTGGTATTACCTTCCCAGGTTAGGCAACTTCTCTTGTTGGGGCTTTCAAAACAAACCTTAAGAACACTTTTATTTAGTAATTTCACTTTTATTTAGCAATTTCTCATATCACAGTGGCTTTTTTTTTTAGCATTTGTTGGTCATGTGGTGATCATAAACACAGACAGACACAGAAAATTAACAAGCTGGAATAGGCATGCAAACTAAACGTTCAGTGGCATCAGATTGGTACAAAAATAAATAAGGACACTGATCACCAAGAATAAATTATGTCAAGCTCATGAACATCGTTTACTACAAAGAACATGGGACCATCAATCATACGTGTTTATGAAAGGCATCTTATTAAGCATGAAGGAACTGTACAGAAATAAATAAAAACATGTAGGAGATTTATATGCTGTGTGATAGGTACACTACTTCTGTTAAAAATGAGTCTTACCTCATCAGGGCTAGGAATAATATTTACACTGACAACCTGATCACAAATGATGGACTCTGAATGTATTCTGTTCAAGCGACTCCTCAGTTCAGCATTCTGGTTCAGTGCCTTAAAATAACAGAAATGCATTTTAAATTTCAAATTAAAAAGCAAGCACCAACAGAAAAAGTACAGAGATAGACAACAAAGTCTCTAGGGTTCTGAGCTCTAACTTCTGAAATCATCACGAGCCAGATCCTATTGGTAAAAAGGAAACAGAAGGCTCAGAGTTTACACATTAACTCTGCTGTAGTAAAGCAGATCACCACTTGGTAGAATGGTGAGCTAAGAGGTAAGGGACTTCATTAAAAAACTCACAGAATTATCTCTCTCTCCGAGTCAGGCCACCCTTGCCCAGTCTACCACCACATATATATTACTTTCACAGCCTGGGATGAAGGCTGCCAAACTTTCAATTTTTGTTGTTGTTGTGGTACCTGAAATTTGATATTCATTCAAAGCTCAGTATTATTTGAGAGCTGAATGAACAAAGAGTTGACAAAAATCATATTTTAGTCTGGATAAAGAAAAAACACTGTATTTTATTTTCCAGGAGGATATAATGTACATGACAGTACAACAGAACTAACTCAAGTGCAGACCAGAAGGTAGCCTCATGGGACAGCATAGACAATGAACACAGCAATAACGGACATAATACTGTAGTAAGCTACCCCCAAGATATTTACACCACACTACTTTCAACACAGCTTACCATGAGTAAAACACTACATGCTATGACATAGTTTAGTAAGTGCATCAATTGCACTTACTTCAAGAATGAACAGGCTTACACAGGCATGGCCTCCCTGCAGGGACTATGCACTAAAGTACAGTAAATCACCAGAGAGTGCACATCACTTTGAGCCATGTGGTCATCATACAGGTGTGGCTGACTGGAATTAAATCAAGTAAAAGACCTGTGTGAGGACGAGGTCCAGTGAAAGATAAAACAAGATCTTTCCTTCCCACTAAAATCAGCAAGAAGATTTTAGAGTAGAAGATAAATGTCAAGGTGTATAAATAGTTAATGGATGCAATGGTCAGAACATACCCAAGTAGAATATCACAATTACAGCTTTGCACCTGTTGAAACACTCAGGGTAAGTGCTAATGTCTACATGAGCACTTATCAGGGAGCACCAAGAAGCCCCCTGACTTTCCCTCTCAATCGAGGTTCACACTTCTTCCCTGTCATCTACCAACTTTTGCTTTTTATGGAGAAATGTCACAGTGTTTGGTTTTTGTTGAAAGCTTTCAGAACCAATTATGTAAAATATGTCAAATAACACCCTTGGCCTGTCAAGTACAGATGAACTAACAGTGGATTCAGTTCCTACAGTCATTACATTTGGGGATAGCATCAAGTAATGTCTCTGGTTTTCTGAGAAAATGAGGAAGTGTTAGCAAAAATGGCAATCACACTTTCAATGAATAAACTATGTGCCTCAAAGGAAGAATCCTAACAACTTTTCATCCTGCAAATGGGCTCAGGGTTATTTTTCTTGGGGCAAAATGTCACTTAGAATGTGAAGAAAAACTACTGCATTCCTCTTACTCTCTGTCACTATTAAAGACAGGTTTATTTTGTTCTTTCATCATTTCTCTGCCTACAAGGAGACAGAAAACTCTTTTGGCCACTCAAGTATTTGGAATCAGATACATTTTCTAGCCGGAAAGAGACTGCCTTATGGTCAGATGTTTAATGGTTTTAATTGCAGCGTGGGTCTTGACCTGAGGCTTTTGTACGAGCCTCTACTAATGGTTCGCCAAGAGTGGCCATGCCTTCTGGAACTGCATTAATAGAAAAAAAACCCACAGAAACTCAAGGCCAAATATCACTAATGGTCTTCTTTAGGGTGGGAATGTCACACACAGCTTTGCCATTTATTGGAGAAATTAGAGAACTCTTTGCCCTGTATTTAAAAATGTATGAAATTCTCATTCATGCTCTCATCTAATATTCGCTAAATGATCCTGCCCACAAGTATATGTGAAGGGCTCACAAGATAATCTCTAGTCATTCATTATCAATAGAAAATATGCTAAATGTTTCAAAAAAAATATTGAACACAGTTTTATGCCTTTTCTTGGATGCAATGTGAAAAATAAAATTATCTTGTCCTAGGTTAGAAAATCAGTTCTCCTAACATCAAGGCTGTGTGTTCCTGACCACCTTTCTGGGCTTCTGTTTTTGAAGTGAAAACAAGAGGGATTACCCATGTAACCTTTGAAATCCTCTCCAAACTTGGCTGAAACACTAGATATACAAATAAACTTCTGATACTTAATGTTATGATTAAAGGCTGGTTTCTATCATCTACAAAGTTTACTCCGAGATTCCACAGGATGTCCTTAATTCTGCCGGTGCTGTTCTCTTCTCAACTGGGTTGCAAAACAGTATCATGAGACCAAAGAAGAAAAATCTGGATTATTTTTCAGTGAGATGTAGAAAATAGTCATTTTTTTGGTTTCTTTAAAAAAAAAACAACTTCAAAACTATTTTTTTTTAAATTATTGCTAATACTTGAAGCCAAGACTCTGTTCTGGTATATCACTACTGGGAAAACATTACACTTTCCTGGCAAAATATTTATATCATGCCAAAAACAGAACTGGGTCTGATTCTATGTAAGTATAAGATAATCAGAGTTGAAATGAAAGCAGAACACTTAACTCTGCTTCAGTTTTTTCACACACATGTTTAGCATGTTGAATTCAAAGCTTAAATTTGAAAGAAATAATTGATCAGTAATATATATGCAGTGGTAGAAAAAGTTGTTGCCACAGGCCCCATGGAAATTAACACTGTTCCCACTACGGCAATCCCAGGGTGGCAGTGTAAGCAGGCCCCAGCATGCAGCAGCCCCCTCCCACAAGTCCTGTCCAGGCTGCCTCCTTCTTTTGCCTTGAGCAAATAAACTGTTTCTTGAAGTGTAATACACAACCAAGTGCTGTGAGCTTTGTTGGGTAGCATTCACAACATTTATTGTTGTCCTTCCCTGGCGGAATGACTGAGAAGTTCAGGTGTGGCAATTAACATGAAAGGGTCCAGAAGACAACAGATGGAATGTTGGGATCACACCCAAGGACAGTGAACCATGGCAAAGCAAGGAAAATGGAGGCAGATTACCAGTCAACTGGCCAGCCACTAAGCCAGAAAAGCTAACGGAACTTGTCAGTAGTATCATCACTCTTTTAGTGGCACAGAGGCCCACAGGCATCCTGGGAAGAAGTACCATGAATCCAGGCACTGTCTCTAGGCTTTCTAAAACCTATCCATAAAGCATGCTTCTTGGGTCCAGCGTGGTAACCTAGTGGCTAAAGCCCTCGGCTTGCTCTCGCTGAGATCTCATATGGGCGCTGGATCTGATCTTGGCTGCCTCGTTTCCCGTCCAGCTCCCTGCTTGTGGCCTGCAAAAGCAGTTGAGGACGGCCCAGACCCTTGGGACACCGTGCCACATGCGAGACCCAGAGGAAGCTCCTGGCTCTGTCTTCGGATCTGTGGAGTTCCAGCCATTGTGCCACTTAGGGAGTGAATCAGCTGAGGGAAGATCTTCCTCTCTCTCTACTCTCTGTGTATCTGACTTTCCAATAAAAATAAATAGTAAAATCTTTTATTAAAACAAAGCATGCTTCTTTCCCCTGGCTTTGAGTCCCTTTCCGTCTCTAAAACAAGTTACCAAGTAGAAGGCCAGAGCCAGAATAG
Organism: Ochotona curzoniae; assembly: GCF_017591425.1. Lineage (NCBI taxonomy): Eukaryota > Metazoa > Chordata > Mammalia > Lagomorpha > Ochotonidae > Ochotona > Ochotona curzoniae. Next base: position 634,645 of record NW_024467040.1, read on the forward strand.
TCTTCACTTCTTAGAAATAAGACAATGAGAGTATACCGTAGATGGGGTTGGACTCAGGCACAAATATTTTGCTAAATGGAACTGTGGGCTCCTAGTAGAACACATGGATGACTGATGGCTGATGAACAATATGAATCACATGGCAAGATGGAGCTATTGCAAATTACAACCCTTAGGCTAAAGTTAAAACTAGTCCCAAGCAGATGAGAAAATAAGTCTGAAAATCCTGAGTCTCACTCTAAAATAATTTTGCTCAATGAAAAAAAATAGTATTACAATATTTTGGGAAAAACAAAAACTAGATGAAAAAGCTAAAAATTCATATTGCCCTACCCACCTGATGGTAGATTGCATTTCTAGCCTCTTCCCTAAGCACACCTTCTAACCTCATGTCTGCCTCTTAGTTTCTGCATACATGTATTTATTATATGTTGCAAACTTTTCAAAAACATAATTTAAAGCTGCATAATAAGCCATTATTTCCTGTTACTTTATAGTTAGGCTATTATTGATTTTTTAGTAGTGTTAATGATGCTATAATTAACATTCATGTGCATTAACTATTTTCTATATTTAGCATTAGTTTCCTAGACAAGGGATATCACCTAGGGACTTACACAAAGTCTAAAACTTTGATGATTTTTAATACATATTTCTGTGAACAGGTATTTAGCCTAGTGGTTAAGATACCCACATCGCACATGAGAGAACCTGGATTTGATTCCTGTCTTGAACTCCTAACTTCAGCTTCCTTTCAACAAAGGTCTTGGGAAGCAGCAATGATGGCTCACTCAGTTATACCCTGTCACCCAAACGAGATGCGTGGTTCCTAGCTTCAGTCCCAACCAACCCTTGGCAATTATTAGCAGCTGAAGAGTGAATTAATACATGGGAATTCTCTCTGTGACTCTCTCTGTTTCTCAAATAAGCAATTTTTAAAACTAACTACTGCTAAAGTATGTTCAAAATACAACTTAAAATTGCTGGACAGTTTAAAAATGACATAAATAATTCAAAGAAGAAAAATTTGGCACACAACAAACGTTCACTGGTCAAATGTTCACTCCATTCCTGTGGAGTTCGGGAACAAATACACTTGGGAATTTTACTTCATCACAGAATATGTATTCTGTGTATGTGACATGTTGTGCACAGCAGGGATGACAGATGCCACAAGTGTGTTTTTAATTATCCTCCCATGTGCCTTACGCTCATGCTTTGCTTACAACCCCACATATAGCACATTTCATGGATTCACAGATACCCATGTCCCCTCACAGTTGGCCCCTCTGAAGCAAGGCAGCAGTGGAATTGACAGCAGTGCTTCTTCATTTCCTCCTTGACTTCGGTCTTCCAGATACAACATTAAACAGATTATGAAATTACACTGTCATAAAGTCAGGGATGAGGGAAAGATGTCACATACAACTGTCTATGGGCTTCAGTCTAACATCCATTGTGTCTCTCAGATGTGAAAGTTAATTTAATTTTCATGAGAGTAAACAGCAGAATTATGCATGTGCTTGTGTATACCCAGACCAAGTAAAAAATATGACTCCAGAAGAGGAATTCATTTGGGGCTAGCATGGTAGTACAGAACACTATGGGATCACCTGCAACTCCTGCATCTCTTACTGGAGCATGGATTCAAGTTCTGACTGCTTTGTCTTTGACCCTGTACCCTTCTAACATGCCTGGGAAAGCAGCAATTGGCGGCCTATCACTGTGCCTTTGTCACCCATGTGGGAGACTCAGATGGAGTTCCTGGCTCTTGGCCTATGCCTGGACCAGTCCTGCCATTTACGACCATTTGGGGAGTGAACCAGTGGATGCAAATGCTCTTCCTTTCTCTCTGTTACCCTGCCATTCAAATGAAGTTAAACATAAAATCTTTTTTAAAAGAAGAGGAATTTGTTTGACTCTATTTTTGCCAATTTTACTCGCCTAAGGAAGGTAACAATTTATGCTCAGCATGTAGTTGAAAATGCTTATTTCATATGTTTTGTGCCTTCTAAATAGAACAATGGTGTTTCCTGAGTTCAAATTAACATACTAAAAAGTATGAGCATATCTCGAGACAGATATCAAAATAGGGCTTCTCAATTATTTGGTTGCATCCTGTTATCCATCCTCTTTCTTAGTTCACCCTTAATACTCTTGTGTTCTTCATGGCAGCCCTGATAACACTGATCAACTTCCATTGTGACTGAAAATGCAGAAATCATCAGCATCTACACTTCCACTCATATCCATACCTTTCTCTTTAGCCCACAACAGGTCTTAGGGAAAGAACTATCATATATCCAACTGTCCAGGTAATGGGCATGGTCTTATCTTGAATGTCATCTTATCTCTTCTTAACATTCAGCTCATTTCCAAGTCATGCTAATTCTCCTTGCTCTAGAGACTTTAAAATATAGCTCCTCTCGCCAATGCTGGCACTTCTTTCATTTTGGAATAGTATCTTAAGTATCACACATGATAGTCTCAAATAATCTTGAATACTGCAGATGTCTGTACAAGTAATTTTGCCTTAAATCCAACACTGCTCATCCTACACCATACAAATCTTTCAAATATGCAGGAATATGCAGCGACATATTTAGAGCATTATCCTTCAGATAAAATTCTCCAAGCTCGTTATCATTGCTGGGACAAATCTAAACTCTTTGTGTGTTCCCTGATGCGTTGGTTGCCACCCTCTGAATTCTTCCTTGTTCATTTCATTTCATTATTAACCTCCCATTATCAATGACCTACAATTCTAGAGAAACTTCTTTGGTGATCTAACCATGAGATCATAATATACAAGAGAAGAGTAAACCACGGGCTGGCATTGTGGTGCAGTCCAGTCACTACTTGTTAGACCAGCATTTCACACTGAAGTGGCAGCTCATACCCTGGCTTCTCTGCCTCTTATCCAGCTCCCTGGTAAGAGCCACCGGGAATGTACCAGCGACAGACCCAAGTGCTTGGGCCCCTGTTACACATTTAAGACATCTGGATAGGAGTCCAGGTTTCTGGCTTTGGCCTGGTCCAGTCTTGGATTTTGTGGTCATTTGGGAAATGAACTGGTAGATGGAAAACTTCTGTAGTTCTCTCTACCTTTCAAATGCTAAGTCTTAAAAAAAAGAGAAAGGAAAGAAAGGCATAAACTGTCAGGAAACTTAACTCAAGCATTTTCACCTCTTTTTAAGATCAGTTTAGTGTTTAACAAAAATAAGCGTGCACAAAATAGAACCAACAAAAAAAACAAATAAATCAGCAAGAATCTATTGAAACTCTAGCTATAGATGCAAATAAATGTTTTCACATAAGATGGGAGTATTTTAAGCCAAATGCTGCAGAGCAAACATAATTTCGTTTATTTCACTTTGTCATCCTAACATCAGGTCCTTCTTCATTTAATCAGCTGCTGTTTGTTCAGTCTGAACTATGGTTCTGTTCTCAGCTCAGGGATGGCCCTGCAGATCTGCACCATCATGTGACACTAACAACAGGCAGTGTGGTTCACTCAACTGTTCCTGGGTGAGCACTTATCTCCCTAATCAGATCATGAGCTTCCTGGGAACTTGCCCAGGGCCACACTGATGGTGCTGTGCCACACCTCACACAACAACATCTGGCACACAGCTGAAAATATGAGTGGGCAAATGCATAAGAACTGCTTTAAAGTTTCTCTTCACAATTATTTTTAAATTTCACCTGAAGTTCAAACACAGACCTTTTGTTACCTTTATCTTACCAACAAGCAGATGGAAGCAAGCAAGCAAGCAAGCAACACATTTTCTTATTTGTCTCAGTACAGACTTGACTTCTCTCAATAGGCCTCCAATGTTAAACAATTTATAAAGAAAAACACTGCAACATTTGGGGGCCAAGTAAGTATTTTATATGTTTATGACTTTTGCATGTTTATGTGAACATTATTTTGATCTTCTGAATTATGGCCTTTTCAGAATGATTTGGAGGACCAATTAGCACCCACTGGGTATTCAGCTGCTACAAGCCATGGGCAGTGGCCAGGGAAAGCCATTCCGTGTTCACATAGGAGCCCTCTGCAGATGGTCCCACAGTTGCCGCGGTTACTGCTCATGCTCTGGAGGCCCTAGCACCAGGAGCAGCTTGTGCACCTCAGTGGGCAGTGTTTTACAGTGAATGCAGAAAGTATGGTCCAGAAAACAGCCGTTTTGCAGCATGAGACTTAACACTGAAGATACGCCAACAGATCAGGTACATACAACAGGAGACAGTTTAAATCTAATTTTAGGGGTTGAAGAGTGCCACTCAAGCAGGAGCTGATCCACATGGAGTACCACTTACCCAGGATTTGCTTGCTCCTTCACTCTGATCCAAGGCACCAGGAAGTGAACAATATTTTATATGAACACTCAGTTTTCACAAACAATCATAGAACAACATTGAATTCTCAAATTGTTTAACTAAGGGCATTTCTAGAACTTACTGACTTCAAAAGAAGTACTCAGTGTAAAAAAGTTACCGTGCAGGATTAAAAGATTTTAATCAGAACATTTAACACTGATTTTCCAGGGGTCTTCAAAAAGTTCATGGAGGGGAGAGTCTTTCACCTGGCACACACTGCAGTAGCTTGGTGTGACACCCAATTCCTGCCCTGGCTCATGACTTTAGCTTCTTGTTGATGTGTATGCCAGGAGGCAGCAGGTAATGGATCACCAGGAGGCTCCAGTGGATGGCTTGCCTACCACCCATTGGGAGACACAGACTGAGTTCCTGTTTCCTGACTTTGCTCCCCGCCATTCAGGAACCATTGTGGATATTTGGGGAGTGAACCAGTGCATAGGAGTTTTCTATCTCCCTCTCTGACTATCTTGTAAACCAGTACTTTTTTAAAAAAAAAGTTCACAAAAATCTATATAATGAAAAAATTATGAATAAAATTCAAAAAACTTAGATTTACTTATTTATTTGAAGTGTAGGTACAAAGAAAAGGAAAAATAGAAAAAGAGAAAGAGGGAGATGTTTCATCCACTGGTTCATTCCCTAATTGGCTGCAAAGACCAGGGCTGGGGCAGGTTGAAGTCAGGAACTTTCTCTGAGTCTCCCATGTGGGTGCAGGTGCCCAATCATCTGGGCCTTCTTCTGTTGTTTTCCCAGGCCATAAGCAGAGAGCTTCATTGGAAGTGGTGCATCTAGAATATGAACAACTGCCAAGACAGCATCCACGCATTGCAGGCAGCACTTTAACCCAATGCACCACAACAGCCCTTCAAAACTTTTCACATCAACAAAAATTTGTCCTTAATTTCATTTTCCATGAACTTTTTGAGATACTCTGCTTCTTAGGAATTTGACTGGTATTAATAAGATCTACTGTGCAAAATCTTAAGATAGAGAAGTCTAGCTTCAGGAAACCTAATGAAGGAAGAAAATCTTAAGACTACACATTAGAAATGAAAAGCAAGAGGTAATAGTAATCACCAATTTTCAACAGATTCAACAATATTTTAAGTGAGAAAAATAAGTGTGGCAGGTTTAGCTTTTTCTCCATTAGCAACTGCACAATATATATTCTGGAACTTCTTCTGAAAGTATGAATCATAAATCAATGCATATTTCTTTCTGAACTATCAGGGCTATGCCTTAAAAATCACATCATGCTGTTAAATATTCAACAACAATGATACATAACTGACAAGCGTGCAAGCCAATTTTATTTTGTTTGTTTCTCTTGACATCTTGTAAAAGAAAAGTAATACAATCTAATGCTGACACCTCAACATCTTGGGATAATGTCAGGGGAATGTGCTGCCCCCTGGACTGAGTGTGCCATGGGCATCTCTTGACTCTCAGGGTTGGGAAGGTGTCATGCACGTGAAAACAAACGCCCTCCCTCGCTTACCTGTGACAGTGACTGTCGGAGCCGGGCCATCTGCGAGCTGTGGCCAGTGCTGTGGTCCTGCTCAGCAACCATCTGCTTCAGCTTCTCTTTCTCTATAGCTATGCTATTAAACGCAGACTTCAAAAGGGAGTGCACTGGGTGGGTGGGGAGAAAAGTGAAAAGTAGATGTTAAAATATATCTACAATGAACATACACAATTTTAAACTCCTTAGGGCTTTAACTCAGACCCTGACATTTTCTACAAAGGTTATGGTACAGTTTAACTAAAGGTCAGCATCAATATAGGGTCTATCAGAGTACCTACATTTAAAAACAAACATGGAAATGGTGATTAACCAATAGGAAAATCATTAGCATTTCATACAGCAGAAGCCAACAACATTTGGAAACTGAAGATGAAATACAGATACCAAGCGACAGTATTTAGAAATGAATTTGTAATTCCTGGAGAGTAAAGGGACAATTTTTTAAAAAATATATTTATTTGTTGCCTTATTGATCTAAAAGAGTGAGAAAGAGACAGACAGAGATACAAGGAATGGGAGTAGAAGCAAGGAGAGATGCAGTGCTGGTTCTCTATCAAATGGTCACAATGACTGGGTCAGCCAACCCAGAAGCAGCAAGTCCATGTGGGTCTCCTGAGTGGGGGGCAGGAGCCCAGGCACTTGTGCCATCTTCCACTGCACTACCAGGTACACAGCAGAGAGCTGGATCAGAAGCAGAGTAGGTGGAGTTAGAACGGACACTCACATGGGATGTCAGTGACACAAGCAGTAGCTTAACCCACAGTTTCACAACACCAACCCTGATAGAAAAGTTTTACTTGCAATATTTGGTGATAATAATTGAGCAGCTCTGTTAGCATGAAATTTCATAAAAAAAATTTTTTACAACCACCCCAAAACATCAGGTGCTCAGAAAAGGAGCATTTTATGAGTTCTGCCAGCATAAACAGGCAGCCAGTCTCCATGCTCTGAGTTCTCCCAGACAGGGCACGGTTTGGTTTTAAGAGTAGCACTTACCATTTTGGAATATGACTGTTGTTTTTAGCCCTGTGGAACTGTGCTCTACTTTTCTAACTGTTGAATTATGGTTAGTGGTGAATGAAGCCTATAAATATCGAGCGGATTAAAATTATATCTGCAAAAATTGATGAAGACCTGAGGATGGAAGAGGAGTATTTGGGGGTGAAGATGGAAGTGGGGGAAATGCGACTGTCTTCTTGGAATTATATCTGTGGAATGCAGGAGATAAGTAATAATAATGATCATGATGGCATTTGTATTAGTTCCTCAGCCAGGAATGTCTTAATGTCAAAATTATTTTTGTTTAAAAGCAACAATAAAAAAACCACTTCCACCCTCATTTCCTACATACCTCAAATCTGAGGTAATTTTTAACATAGAACTTCAAAAAGGGTGAATTTCCAGCTCCTACTTTGACAATAACAGAGCTTTTACAGTATGCAAAGTCATCTAAAATAGATGTTTCTTTCAATGAGAAAGGTTATTTTTAAAAGTGGGAAATTTCCACATAAAACACAGTGGCCTGAATTAAGTAAGAAAAAGAGCAGGATCACAAGGGATTCACAGTGTATTGATGGGTGTGCTGCATTCCACCATCATCAAGGGAAAGGTAATAATGTGGTAACTGGAATATATTAACACTGCTGCAAGTTCCAAAGTGGACTCCTCCACTGTGTACAATCCTTTCTACCGAATTCATGCAGGAGTCACAGCCCAATAGCTCCCTCCTCCTTGTTTCCCAGCCTAGAAAAATGTGTGTGTTTGTTGGAAACACACAGTTTCAACAGAGACTTTAAACCTGTTGAGATTTGGATTACCGGAAAGCTTCAGGATTGCAAGCAAACACACCAGGCTCTCGTGGGGTTGCCTTCAGACACATCTCTTTCTCGTTACCAGAGATCTTTCAGCTCACACAGCTGTTGCATGAACCTTCCTTCCCCCAGAAGTCAAAGTCACAGGCTGAAGATCTCTGCTGCCAGAGAGGCCAACACTAGTGTGCTCATCGAACAACATAATTAGCATCCAGTTAGGACATGCAAGGAGAAGGGATTTGCTAGGAATATGAAGGCAAGTGAGGAAGAGTTGGTCCTATAGAAGATCAACTGACAAATTAGAGGGAAAGCAGGGAAATTTCGTTTAGCTTTGTTGCTGTTAGGATTATGGAGGTGGTTGATTATCTTCTCACTAACTACTTGGTATCTGACAGTTAAAAGATTACCAGGGTAAGATGAGATTTAGTTCAGAAGACAAAGGCTATTGACAGACACCAGAGGACTCAGTGTGTGTATTTTTTCTTTAGCAACTAGGCTGTGAAGTATTTTAAGGACACTGAGATAGTCCAGTTACCACATGTTTTTAAGAGTATTATATGGGCCCCATGAGAGCCCAGTGGCTAAACTCCTCACCTTGCATCTGCCAGAGTCCCATATGGGTACCAGTTCATATCTCAGCTGCTCCACTTCCCATCCAGCTCCTTGCTTGTAGCCTGGCAAAGTAGTAGATGATGGCCCAGGGCCTTGGGACCCTGTACCCACATGGGAATCCTAGAGGAGGCTCCCAGCTCCTGGCTCAGCTCTGGCTATTGCAGCCTCCAGAGGAGTGAACAGTGGATACAAGATCTTTCTCTCTGTCTCTATTTCTCTCTGTAAATCTGCCTTTCCAATAAAAAAATAATAAATCTTTGGGTCCAGCATGGTAGCCTAGCGGCTGAAGTCCTTGTCTTATACACACTGAGATCCCACATGGGCACCGGTTCATGTCCTGACAGACCCACTTCCCATCCAGCTCCCTGTTTGTGGCCTGGGAAAGCAGTTGAGGATGACCCAAAGCCTTGGGACCTTGCACCCGCATGCATGACCCAGAAGAAGCTCTGGGCTTCAGATTGGCGCAGCTCCTGCCATTGCGGCCACTTGGGGAGTGAATTAACGAATGGAAGATCTTCCTCTCTCTCTCTCCTTATCTCTGTATATTTAACTTTACAGTAAAAATAAATAAATCTTTAAAAAATAATAAATCTTAAAAAAAAAACAATGTTTTATAGCCCATTATCTAGTAGTTCCAGGGGAAACAAAGGTTATGGATCAATACTATGAGTGTTAGCATCTGAAAACAAAACAATGTATTCTCTCTTTCCAGAAGATTTTAAAAGGAAATGCCAGGAAAAAAATTATTATCTTAAGTAAAAAACAAACAAACCAACAAACAAACAAGCAAAAACAAAAAACAAAGAACCTTTGCTGGCTACAAATAAAGCACTATGGCAGGAAGTGGGTGTTAATTGAGGGCCAAGTTTCTTGTTACAAAGAAAGACTGAACTACTTTCTGTGGCTGATACTAACAGTTGAACCACAAGCATTATTTAATTTTAAGAGAGAGAGATCCCATTTGGATTCATTCTCTAAATGCCCATAATAGCTGGGGCTCAAGTTGAGAATCAGCAACACAATTAAAGCTTTCCATGGTGGTGAGCCTCATTCTTTGAGCCAACCCTGCTGTTTCCCAGGGATTGCATTAGCAGAAAGCTGAAGTTAGCAGGCAAAGCTCAGCATAGAGCCCGGCCGCTCCAATATGGCACAAAGGCTTCTTAACTGCTAGGCCAAATGCCCGCCCAACGTGTTCAGTAGTTTCCCATTCCTCACATCAGAATCGGCCTGCAATGCCTTAGTCGGTAGGACAGACTGGAGTACACGGGAGGTGATGCTGTATTATTAGTTGTACTGTTGACCTTGAATAGGATTAGACTCTTCTTTCCTGTAGTTTCCTGAATTCCTATGCATCAGGAACAGGCAGAGGGGCCTGGATGAAGTCTTTCAGCTCTCTGGCCAATGTGCTACGTATGTGAGGGATGCCACCTTGGCTCTCTGAATCCAGCCCAGCCTCCAGACAAGTCTCAATGAGGAATTAATTGATCAAGAGCACATGGTGTTGAAGCTTAGCTGCTTAGCTCAGCCCTGCCTAAGCATAATTGTGACATATACTATGATAAAATACAGCAATGAGTATGGTTTCATAACATAGATTAAAACAGAATAATTTTTCCCTGCTGAGGATAAGCAATAAATATGTACTCCATGGTAACTGACATCAACAAAAAAGATGTTAAACAGTAATACTTTACTAGACCACTTTTTTGTCCTTTTTCTTCCATCCATCCCATGATACTTCTTTTATTATTATTATTATTATGTGAACCTGTGATATATGTTTTTCCTAACAGACAGGCATCATGTCCTGCTCTGTTTCTATTTTTTTTAATGAACTCCAACCAGTTAATAAAAACCATTTAACTCTTCACCATTACCATCCAGATAAAAGAATAAAGAAAAAGCTCTCATCAAAGAAGAGAACTTCTTTAAAGGGCATATTACATTGGTTGTTACCTTTCTGTGCAATTAGACAAAACTCCTCCTGCAGCTTTGTGTAATCTGTTGAACTTTCCAGAGGGTCAGTGAGGTGGCTGGGGGGCGTCTGAAATTCAATATCTGCACAAAGATTGGGGTTGGAGGAATGCAAGCGCACAGGTGACATGGTAGCGCTGAAAGGAACCTGCAAGAGGAAGAAAGAAATTATTCAAGAGCAAGGTGCATTGTTCCACCTTCCCCCACAACGACAAGGCCTCTGCTATTCTTCAAAATAATAGCTTCCTTTCTGATGACACCCTCAAAGACACTCAGTACTCATTTATTTTGCAGGTGGTTGGGGGTGGGAAGAGGGCTTCTCACATTCCAAAGGTGATTTAGAACTGCCTGTCTTCAGTTACAGAGCAAAGTGACTAAAAATGACAGGAAGAAAAGGCATAATCTCAGGTAAGCTTCAACTGTGAACTTGCACTTGACCTCAAAAGTATCTGGCAGGAACAGCACAATGAATTTGGCTGGAGGTTGACTGTCTGCTACAAAATCTAAGTAGTAGGTCAGAAGGTTATTTATACTCACTTCTCTCTGAGCCTAGAGCAGAATGTTACTAAAGAGGCTAAAAAACATCAAGATATATTATATATAATATATATATAAAATTGTTATACATAATGATTTACTCCATAGTCATTAGATAAAGCTAAAATTACATTTAATAGTAAATTCGATAATGGTTTCATTATTTTTGAAATTGATTTGTTAATATATATATTAGAAATTGAACATATATTATGCAAGTCGTGGTAGTTTATATTTATTTGCTAAAGACAACTGTTATGAAATGGTTCATGAACTAGGTAAGAGTAAAAAATTTGGGGGGGTTATTATTTTATAATACAGTTTCATAGGTTCTGGGATTTCCCTTACTCCCTAATACCTCTTCAAGTCTCCCCACCCCACTAATTTCCCCTATATCATTACAATAGTATAGTCCTTCATAATCACTCACAATATTTTAACAAAATGTTGAAAAAGTCATATTACTATAGATGTTTCCAAATGGCTGCAGGTGTTCTCTGTCCAGGCTGGATCTGGATGAGGTTTGTGACGTCTAGAAGCAAAGCACCCTTTCCTCTCTTTTAAAGAATGCTCTGCCTAAGCATGATGGATGCTGTCAGCCAGGCATTCTGGACCACGGAAACTGCAATTTCCCTTGCAAATCAGATTGCCGGTAACCTGCCCCTTATTCTGATTGTGCAGATATAAACTGTCTGCAAGAACGATACTCTTGGACTCCACTTACAAGCTGTTCTGTGTCACGGAAAAGGTGATTCGCATCCCCCAGCTACCTAACAGGAAATATTCAGTAGGAGGAAGGCCAACACCTTGTCTAATGTATAAGCATGGCAGAGTCACTGCTTTTTCACTCCTATTATTAGCTCCAAACTTCCTAAGAGGTTTGCTGGATGAGAAGAGGTGGGTGGCGAAGAGGTTCTCTCACTCTATGAATATGAAGAACAGATGGAAGGAAGGGAGAGGAAGAATCGCAGGCTGGCCTGGGCTGCAAGGAGAGAGTAGGCGAGACCCAATCAAGGCTCTGCTGATGGTGCTCTGCCCTGGCAGGGAGCTGTTTACCTCAGGAAACATCCTGGGCTTACTGAAGAACAAAGCGAATAAAGCTTTCCCCCCTAAATTCAGCTAAGTGAAATGTCTCAATCTTTGTCATCCAAGGCATTTGGTATGAGGAGTTACGAAGGAGCTGCGTCCACGCTTTGTGGGTATCTCAGCTACTTTGGGCTGGGAGTTTCAACAGCTTGTTTATAATACCAGCTTCAAAACTGACAACTAATCCAAACTGGAGATAGAAAGGTAGCAAATAAGCCACTTGACTTAATGCGGCACTGGCATTCAATCACTTGCTGGAATCCTATCTGGGGATCCTTATAATAACAATGGCCCCAGTCCTTTCTGGGATGCCTTGCAAAGGACAGGGTTCTATCAAAGAACAATTAAACACATAGAGGGAATTCTGACCTTTACAGTGGTCATGATGAATGGAGGAAGAGCAATCAACCCATAGTCCTCCAGGTGGAGCACAGGGAATCCAGGGGAAAGAAAGGGGAGATGAAGAGGTCACAGGGAGATACTGGGAGCTGAAGATGTGGGGAGACGGATTTTTCAGATTTAAGGATGAGGCTTCTTAAGAAGAGGAACCAGAAAAACATTGAGAAAAAGGAATGTGGTGCTTGCTAATGGGAGATGTGATGCGCAGAGCATTCTGGTGCAGAGTTAGGTGGGCACTGAGGAGCCCTCAGCACACTTGGGACCATACTCCTCATGAGCACAGTCTTCTCTGCTGGGTGGCGAAGAGCAGGTGGAGCTGGGGACAGGCTGCCCAGAAGATGTGGGAGGCCACTGTGCAATGACAACCAGCATCCTGCAGGCACCCAGAGCTGTCCCAGAGACCACGACCTCCATTAATCATTGCAGCCAGAAGCTAAGACAAACTCAAGTGATAAATTCATTTTTCTGAGCATAACAGTGGGAACCACTGCAATCAATGAAATATGGCAGAGTCATCCATGTCAGGGAAGTTGGTGAGGGGCAGATGGGCCAGGTCAGGTCCTCATCATTGGTGCTGTGTTTTGAGGTGGAGTCATAGTTACAGATAATGGAAGGTTTAGCGTAGCCAGCATCCCCATCTCTCCCAACTCCCATTTATTCCTGAATATGTTACTAGATGTTACCAGCAGCCTTTCTAATCAGAGGCAAGTTATTCTTATAACTTGTAAGGTCACACATGTATCAGGAGGTAGACATAAATGCTTTCTTGTTTACAAGGCTTGTTTTCCTTCTTCTATGCATATTTCCAGTTTTTAAAACATAAGTCTATCCTACTCAAATAGGAATTAATCTCAGTTCTATTATATTCTGAGTATGTACCTGCAATTTAAAAATTGGCCAAGGAGAAATGCAATCACTTCCTTGCATGCTATTTTAGAAGCAAACTATTTAAGGCAACATCAGTATTTCCATAGTTGGCTGACCCTTCCTTGCCAAGACTGAACTATATCTCTATCAGTTGGATTTCTTAATTTTGCAAATGAAAAAAAATCAGGTTTAAGAGTAGTTCAACTGACTCTGTCTATATCTGCTGTCAGAATCTATTACATCAGGGTCCAGAACCTCATTCACCTGCATTTGAGTCATTGATTATGAAAGCAATTTCCATAGTTTATTTAAATGTTCACAAAACTGTGAGTTTAAGAGTAAGGTCTCTAATACATTCCACGTCACTGGTTCACTTCATAATCAGAAGCAATTCTGTTTCTAAACCATTTCAACTAAACATTCAGAAATAAAGCAAGAGTCAGTTCTTTATTATGAAGGAAAACGCCAGCAGTATCTGTCTTCCTATAACACAATCAAAACCATTTCACAGTTTTCAGCAATTCCACTCTTAAAATATGGCTATCTTTAGCTGCAGCAAAACTTCATTAATCTGGGAAATATTATTAAATAGATAAAAAATGAACATCCATAATTTCAATGAGCTTTATAATCTGTATTTTAGAAATTTCAAAGGATTTTAAGGCTGGTGGTATGGCTTAGCAGGTTGAGCCACTGCCTGTGATGACAGCATCCCATGTGGGTGTAGGCTTGTGTCCCACCTGCGCCACTTCCAATTCAGTTCACTGCAAACAGTCAGGGGAAAGCAAGAGTAGATGGCCAGGTGTTTGGGTCTCTGAAGCCCATATGGGAGTCTCAGATGAAGTTCCTGTCTTCTGCCTTCCACCTGGCCCCATCCTGACTGCTATGGTCATCTGGGGAATAAACCACTAGGTGGAAAATCTCTGTCTCTCTGTAATTCTTTCAAATAAGAAAATCTTTTAAAAATTCACAATATTTCATGATTAAGCAAATATTAATTTGTTTTTATCCAGTAGGATTCTTGTGCTTGTATTTTCTATTGTAAATTATACGTGAACAATTTACTATTACATGTCTTATCTACCTCAATATGGCATATACTTCCCTTACATTTACTGTAATTTTCTTTCAAAAAAAATCTCTACATATGGATTAAACATCATCTCACTCTGTACGTTTTAAAAAAAAGTTTTCCACATTAAGCTTGCTTGCTGATTTTTATGATAATATTCTTTCTGGAAAACAATTTTCTCTTGCTAAGTGTAATTTGGGTAGCCATTTAGAGATGACATCAAAATTCACCTTTTCTTACCCTCTCATTTCTTTATTCTCACATCCTTTTCAAATAGTCACATTGCTACAAAAAAAAGCACAATTTATGTCTGTAGTAACATGACTTTTCTTAGAAAAGCAATAATTAGCATGGTAAAAAAGAAACCAATAAAAAATAAAAATCAACAATATCATTTAAGAAAACTCCACACTACAAGTTTCTGTACTCGGTTTTACAAACTTAAATTACTTCTTGCACTGATTATGTCATATTCTCCATCGCACAAACAGATACCTGTGTTGGACTCCTGCCATGCAAAAACAGCCAGAGAACATGCGAAAGCTATGCCGACAGGAGTGGGCTATAGATGATGCCACCACACACGAGTGACACCATCAAAGTAGGGGAGGTTACCCTGGTACACAGTTTCTCATTCTTATTACTCTTCCACTTGAGATTGAAATCCACTCACTGTTGTAGCCACAGCTGCTGCTAGCCTCTGTCGGCGCCGAGTTGTGCTGAACTGGCCCTTCGCAGGTGTCCCTTCCTGACAGTGAATGGGAGAAGAGACACATGGGATGGGAAGGGCGAGAATGGGATGTGGAAGGATGAAAGATAATCAGAAAAAGAGAGGGAGATTTTTTAAATGCAGTGTTTTGACTTTTAAAAATAAGTTTGCATAATGCTATACAAGAACATTTGGACTGTGAAATGTTTGCTGTTCTCATTGTAAGTAATTCAACTGTCGCTTTGCTGACTATAATCCCATCCCAGAGATGATGGAAAACTAAGAATTCATGTATAGCCTGTGACTTCAAGGCAAGATAATATGTATATCGCTTTATTCATGTTATGTCATGTTATAGGAAGTCAAAAGTTATTCAGTTATTGGTAGCAAAAGAAAAAATACATTCAGGCAAAACTGATTAAATGATACCTGAGGCTAAAATAACAGGCTATAAGAAGAGCCTCCTGTCAGCCAGGTACAATGTTTAACTAACAAGAAAACAATAAAGTGAAGGGTGCTAGGATTCTTATATCTTCAATCTCTTAGCATGAAACTTGCTCTCGTGGACTCAGTGAGAAAACGTGCAGGGTTTATTTCAAGTTACAAAATATTCTAAAGTGAAAGTCAGTTAATATGAGACAAGAAAAAAAAAACATCTTCAGTGGATCCCTATTACAGATAATATCTATAAAAATCAACTATGACAAACCAAAAGCACCTAGTCCATCTACTGATGTACACCAAATGCAAGTAAAAAAATTCTAGGATTTTCTTTCATTCCTTCCCTCCTTTTCATGGATGGGACTAAGGGATAATGATATTTCCTTCTAAACAACTGATTTTGTTTGTATCTGAAAGACCCCAAATATTAAGAGACTGCAGCCAATAATTTAATTCCAAATTGGCAAAAAAAAAAAACTCCTTTAGTTTTTTTTAGGAAAATAGAAATAATTTTAATTCTCTTTAATAATTTTAATTCTCTTTAAAATTTCCAAATTATGTTCATATTTTCTCTAATTTTCACCAACCTGCATTCATCTTTGTATGTCTGCTGCATTCACACATACAAGTAAATAATGTTTCACACAAATTTTTTTATGCAAAATTCCTTTCTGCTCAGTGTGGAAAAAGTGAAAACTTACTTTCACCTTTTGGTATAATTTGAACAACTGAGATATCATGTCATTTACCTGTAATATGTATTATCTATTCTTACTTCTCTCCCCAATATTTAGGGATCTAGCACTTAAATCATGCTATTGGCAACTTAAGAAACCTGGCAGTTCTTTCTTCATCAGCAAATCTTTCAAATTTTACATTCATCTTTTTTCTCCTCTACCTTGTTTAGAGAACAACCAAATTGCAATTAAACAATAATATTGAGAATCTTCTTAGAACCAACATGTCTGAAGTTTGGGAGATAGGAAATTGTTTTTCTAAAAGGTAATCTTCATAGAACCTTCTAGGAAAAATGCCTACTGCTTAGGTGACATAGCCGACCTGATACCTTCTAGTAGATATACAGCCACACAGATCCAGAAATCTGTATTTGCACTTAAATCTATAGCACAAACTAATTAGTGTAAAAGTAAGGAATCAAACATCCAGTATAACATGCACTTCATTTTTACTTTTCTGAGACCTATTTTTAAAAATTATTAATTCTATTTCAAGATGACAATTATCACAGAAGGCTGAATACAGTTTAGCTATACAACATCAGTAACAACAGCACTAATGATCACCAGTCATCTGGGTCCCATCAGGACCCACTGGAGTGCTAAAAAATCTACAGTGGAGGGGATAAGAAAGGAGCTATCACAACTTCAAAGTTGCTTCAAAGAGCTGCATTGATTACAATCAGGAACAGTGATTAAAGCAGTTACCGATTTATGGGCTCAAAAGTTGACATCATTCCACAGAATTCCTGTGATCAAACATTTAAAATTGGAAGGGAAAATCGAGAGTTGGAGTGGGAGGAGGTAGTTGGTATGTTTACTCCCACCAGGGCAAAAATAAATGCTGTGCTGTGGCCTTCTGTAAACACGACACTGATGAGGACACATAATTATGTTGGTCACAGTCACATTCCTAGTCACATGGGAGTCTAGAAGGAACCTGAAATAACTTCCAAGTAATACAGAGTGAGCTTGCTAAGAGCTCCTATGGGTTTGGGCACTCACAAAAGATCAAATAGTAAAAATTCTGCATCATTTGCTCTACAGCACCTTTTGTTTTTGCCCAGGAAGTGGTGAAGTTTCTTTGAGAGTAATCAATAATTTACTACTCCATAAATGTAATAGAGCATATCAAGAAAATGAGAGATAAAACTCAAACGATCATTTCAATAAATGCAGAAGAAGCATTCACACAATTGAACACATATTAAAACTGTGAACAGATTATTTATAGAAGAACCATATCTCAAGAAAATAAAGGCACTATATGACAGACTCACAGCCAACATCATATTGAATGGGGAAAAGCTGAAAGCATTTTCTCTAAGTTTTGGTACCAGACACGGATGAACACTATCAATGTTTTTACTCAATATAGTACCAAAAATTTTAGCTAGAACAATTCAGTAAGAGCAAGAAACAAAGACATGCACTTAGGAAAGGAAGAATTCAAACCATTTCTGCTTATCAATAACATGAACCTATGTAAGAAAAACTTGTCATGCTACTAACAAGCTCTTGAACTCACAAGTATACTCAATGATGTTGTATGACATAATCAGCCCCCAAATCTGTAGCATTTTTACACAACAATAATGAAATTGCCAAAAAAAGAAAAGATAAAAGCAATCTCATTAAAAACAGCTAAAAGAAAAAAAACCCTTTAATACATATAAGCAAAGATGTGAAAAACACATACAATGAAAAACTCAATTAATGAGCAAAGTATTTGAACAAACATTTCTTAAAAGAATATAAATGGCTAGGCAATACCTGAAAAAGGATGAAAATCTAAAGTACAAGGGGGTATCATAGTATTCAGAGCAATGGCTATTAACAACAACAACAAACCATGCTGGCGAGGAGGTGGAGAAATTGGAGTCCCTACATAGGAGGGGTTTCAAAAACATAGGAGGAAGCAGAGAGTAGTACAGCTATTATGAAAGAGAGTATGGAGCTCGTCAAGAAACGAAAAATACAGGTCTACATGTGGCTCAGGAGTTAAGCTGCCACATGGGTGCCCACAGTCCCCTGGGAGAGCCTAAGTCCCAGCTGCTCCATTTCTGACTTAGCATTCTGCTAAAGTCTGAACTCAGTTTTCAGATGGCCCAGGCTTGGTACTATGCGCATTTGCTGAGTGAACCAGGGAAACGATCTCTATTTCACTGGGCTTTTTCTTTTATCGATTTTTTTCTCTCTCTCCTGTGCCTATTGAAAATAACTAAAAAATTTAAAAAGAAACCAAAAATAAATTTACCCTATGACCCAGCTATACTTTTTCTGAGTGCCTATCAAATGGAAATGAAATTAGTGTATGGAAGAGGCAGCTGCACTGCACCATTATTCACAACAGTCCAGATATGGAATTGTCTTAGGTGACCATCTACAGATTAATAAAGAAAGATGATATATACACAGAGTGGAAAATTCTTTCATAAAAAAAAATGAAATCCTGACATTGGTAACAAAGTGGATGGAAATGGAGATCATTATTATATTATCAAATATTATGTGAAATATGTCAGATATGGAAAGACAAATATCACTTGTTCTCTCTGATATGAGATAGCTAAAAATATGTGCACATATATACATGTGGGAATGGCGGGGGAAAAGGTGAATAATGGGTACCATGACATCTTAAAGAGCCAGAAGACAGGATCTGGTAGGCTCCAGAAACAAAACCAACCAAAGAAAATAAGAAGATAGTAAAGCTGGTTGCCCAGCATGGTCAATTTCTGCTGTGTTTATGTGCTGAAGCACCTCAGTGTAATCCTAAAAATATGAAAAGTATAACATGTTGATTCAAATTTTTAAAAATATATAAATCTGAAAAAGAATTACAAAGGCCATTTGTCACGCTTTGGTTAAATACAAAGTAAAACAGCATAAGTAAAAATTTAAAAACAAACCAACATGAATGAATATGCTTCTTCCTTTCATATATTCTCTTGTAGTTTCTAGAAAAGTCTTCACAACCTCTCTACATATTTCAAAGCACAATCTGAGCCTAGAGAGCATCCACCTTTACATTTTGCTTCCATCAGACAAAAGGGTGTCCTCTGGGGACTCTGGTGGCTTCCTGGCCACAGCAGGGAGCCAGGGGGCACTGGCTGAGAGTCAGGGACAAACAAACTACTCAAGGAACAGGAACAGGAATCTGCTCAGTGGCACATGTGAAAAACAAAGATTGAGATAATATCTGATAATGTTGGCCTGTTTCAGTTTATTTGGGAGACTTGCTCTTTCATTTATTAAGAAGGTTCTTTTTAAAATTATTATTGCTAGCTCTGAGAACCACAGACTGTGTGCTTTAAAAACATACAAACACAAACACAAAACCAGATAATCTGGAGCATAAACAAAACTGCCAAGAACCATTTTAGGTAATTTTCTTGTGAAATCATGGTCCTTATAGAATTAACTTTATTGATAGGAAAGCACACAGAAGCATACTGAAGAAATAAACACAAAAAGCATTTTAACTGAATATGGAAATTCACTATTAGAATTTATTGGTCTTCAATGTTTATGAATTTTATTTTCAACTACGTCAGATTAGCAGGCAAAGCAACACTGTTATTTACGTTTGCAGAATTACAGTGCAGAGAACGTAATGAAATGCAACCAGAATTACAGAACTGTTTTGTTAATTTTCTGAAGATGGTTTTTCATACCTTTGTACTATAATATAAATTCATATATTTTAGTATTACAAAAAGCCAAATCATAAATCTAGTTTTGACTGTGTGGGGCAAGGTAAGCTACGATGAGAACAGTAGCAGTCTCACTTAAAAGTAGCATGATTCATGACCTAAGAAGTTTCAGGCATTTACTATATTTTGTATCATGGTAACATAATAACATAAGGTCTTACTTTAATAATTTAGAACTGTATCAAATACATTCATTGCAAATAAATTTATCATGAGCCATTAAGATTTCAGTTTATATTTTAATGTGTTGTTATTGGACAAAGATCTTTTTTTTCTTTTTTAGAAACATAGATTTTTAGAGTTGAAATGGAATTCAGAGAGCATTCAATTAACCCCATCATTTCACCAGTGAACAAATGGAAGCTCAGAAAATTTTAAGAGAAGCACAAAATGTTTCATAGCTAGACAACCACAATGATTAGGCTAGAACCCAGGTTTGTTTATTTCTAATTTATTGTACTCTTCTAGAAGTTCAGACAATGTTGATACGATAACAGGCTCTTTAAAGATCTGGCATCTGTAAGTTTATGCTCATGTCAACCTACCAGATCTTTAGATTTTAAGGCAACTGTTTGTTAAAGATATATAGCTTCAAAGCTACAACTGAAAACAAAAATATCACTTTGCAGTAAAGTTGTGCAATTTTACCATTTCAACTCACTTCATTTATGCCCATTATTTTTGATAAATCAGTTTTGAAGGCACTGGTTTAAAAGCAGTTAAATCGCTTCCTCCATTTAACTTCCCTGTACTGATGTATACGCCAATGCTTTAAAAGAATATAACAATGTGAAGGAAGGAAAAGTAAAAACTGTACCTGTAGTTGTATTTTTGTATCTTTGCTGACACTTTTTGTTCTCCATCGTCTTGTAACCCGCTTGTCTTTCTTTGAAATATCTACACAGTTAGCCTACATTACACAAATAGTTAAAAAGCAACAAAGTATTATTAGGTTAAACACAGGTGACAAACACCATTGACAGAGCATAGCACAGTTAGTAAGGATCGCTGCCACATGTGTGAGCCAGACAGAACCGCATATTAGATACAGGGTGAGTGTTAGAAGCAGAGTAAAGGGCTTGTTTAGGGAAGATATTTCTCTCATAGACAAAATGAAATTAGGATTAGAGATCATTAGTAACTTGTCTCCTCACAGATATTATTCATCATTGAGAGTATCTAAATTATATTTTCAAGCCATTTCTGATGCAAGACAAACACTGAAGACCGATTCAGATATCTAGTTTTTCTAGCTAGTTTGTATTTAAAAATGAAAAACATCTCAAAACAGGCATCTTAATGAGCATAATGACACTGAGATTCAATGGTGTTAAGGCTCCGGAAAACAAACTGGTCTATACTATTCCTCTAAAAGTTACCTTATATATTCTTAGGACAACCCAGTAAAGATTATAAATGAATCCTGTTACCAACAGCAGTAACCCGTTTACCTGCATGTCGGTAAAGTTAGGTGCAGACTGAGTTCTCTGAAGTATTTCCAAATTTTGCAGGAGCTTGCTAAGTTCCACAAGGTTGGACTGGCAATGAGCAAGATCTAATAAAAATAGAAATAAAAATATGCTTAGAATTGGACAGGGAGTGGTAGTGTTGGTTAAGGAGGGGGAATCAGTGCAAATTGTGGCAAGCAGGACTGGGCATCTCCAGGTTTATATCAGCAGGTGAGATCAACAGATCTTTCTCTGCTTTAGCACTATGGCACCTCAGCAATCAGATGATCTCAAAGCTTACTCTTTCAAATTTACAGGTGCCAGTGCAGCAGCTGTTCGCATCCCCGTCAAGTTGTGGTTGCTTTCTGGCTCTGCTGCTTGTCCTAGGGGAAGCTAATGCAGTGAAATGTTTATACATCCTGTGGCCTCATGCTTCAGACCTCCTCTATCTGCTACTCCAAAATGACTTACAACATGGTTGTCTGGAAATTGGGGAAAGTTTAAGTCACATTAGGAGAAAAAAAATAGATGGAATACAAAATCAAACATAGTCATCATGAGCAATGTTGCAAAAGTGAATTCTCAAAAATCTATTAGATATTTACCAAATCAAGGATTTTCAAAGTGTGTTTCCGTGTCCAGCAGAATCACCTAAGTGTCAAACTCACTCTGTGTGAGTTAATGTTGGGAATGAAGAAGTGACGATTATTATAAATTTGTGGTGTATACGGAACAAGAGAATTTTTATGATATACCTAACAAAACATTACTTTTTAAAGAAGCTGATTTTTACTTTGTGAAATTTAGCACAGTGAAGAGTTTTGAGTTATTGGTATTCCTGGTTCAATGATTCAGCATTTGGAACTTGTTTGCATATGTCCTGTTTATAAATAGACACAACAAGGCACATCCCTAAGTTTCTGTTAAACTGTAAAGTGACTGCTACTTTTTGTGGTTAGGTGTGCAAAGTTTTATATATATTATCTATGCTTCTCATTAAATTTCAAAGATCTAAACTGTTTGGTTCCAGGGTACTTCAAAAGGATTATGTAAAACGTATTTCTGAATAAAAGTAGGACTCCCAGTGAAACAATTAAAAATGCCTTTACAGTATGATACTAGACTCTACCTTTATCTACCTTGCCATGGTTCACTTAAATAGCAGAAAGCTAAACCTGTACTGTTATCAAGGGACTGAACTACTGTGACAACATGGGGGAAAATGGCAGGAAGAAACATAGGGAGGGAGAAATGGAAAGGGAGGGAGGAATCCCTGTATGCACAAAACTGTATCGTGGAAAAAAAGGATGGAGATAAAAGGTGAGTTTATTTCTGCGCAAAAATTTTAAATCCAGGCATAGCCATGCATATTCTCCATTGACCTTTAGAGATATTTCGTTTATTCATAAGAGAGAGAGACTGAGCTAGGGCCAAAGCCAGGAGCTGGGAACTCACTGCCAGGTGGGTGCAGGAACAGGAACTCATTTACCTAAATCATCACTGCTGACTCCAATTTCTTTTTCAGTTTTCTTAATTATATTAAATTTATTTATTATTTTAGGATACAGTTTCATATGCTCTGAAATTTCCATTCCACCTCCCCAAACCCACATCCCCTTACTGATTTCCCCATATCAATTTCTACACTGGTAGGAACTTGGAGTCAGGAGCTGGGGCCAAGAAATTAAAACTAGGACCTGAATGCCCACTCTGATTCATAAACTTTCTGAAGACCCATCACATAGGGTATAGTCAGTAAAACATGGCTGTTAAACATGGCTAAAGATTAGGTAGGTAAATAACATAGGCAGTTGTCTTTTAAGGGGATTCTTGGTATCCTGGAGTTGGATATAAGAGTTGTAAGACTCCGAATCTCTGAATACACCACGGAAAGCAGGGCAGCGGGCAGGTAGCATATTCCTAAGGGAGATAGGCTGTTTAATGCTGCTGTTGTCCTTCCAGAATTTCTTGGTCACCAATGACCTTTAGCTGCTGCCATCCAATAGAAGTACTGAATTAAAGGTACAAAAGCCTAACACCACCTCTACTCTCCTTTCACCTTAAGAGGAGGCAACACTCTTGTCTCCCTACTCCCTGCCTCTGGAAGAGAATTTAAAGAATCTTCAGAGGGAGCAATCAGAGCAAAACCCAGTACAAAGAAAGAAGGAAGGGTTAGAGGAAAAGGAGAGAGGAGCTGGCCAGACAAAACTCTGCCAAATATCCCAGACCAGAAGGGACTTCATCCAATATTATCTATCTACCGAATTTTCTGTTTAGCACATATTGCATTCATGCTTCTTAATCAAAGCAATTATTCTATATAAATGGTGCTATATAGGACAGATCAAAATCTGGAACTAGGGCTTCCACACATCAAAGTAATATCCACTCTTTTTTCAACAGAATGGAAATAGAACTTTGTAAATAAATTCAGTATAAGGCAAAGAATTTAAAGCTAAGGCTGAGGAGACGTCACTGCTCTTCACATTTCTTTTTTCCTAAAAGATTTATTTTTATTGGAATGGCAGATCAGATTTACAGAGAAGGAGAGACACAGAGAGATCTTCCATCCACTGGTTCACTCCTCAACTGGCTATAACAGTTGGAGCTGAGCCGATCCTAAGCCAGGAGCTTCTTTTCGGGTTTCCCACAAGGGTGCAGGGTCCCAAGGCTTTGGAGCAGCCTCTGCTACATTCCCAGGCCATAAGCAGGGAGCTGGATGGGAAGGGGAGCAGCTAGGACACAAACTGGCACCCGTATAGGATTCTGGTGCTTGCAAGTTGAGGATTTAGCCAATTGAGCCCTTGCATCAGGCCCTGCCCTTCACATTCTTTAGTCGCACATTCCTCACCTGTGAAATGGTGATCCCAGTATTTGCCTCTTCTGCCTGTTCACTGAGATGATGAGTGGGAAACTCTATGAAAATCAGAAAGGCTCCTCATGGAGTATTATCACACTGCATCAACCTGCCCGAATCTTACCATTCCCCACTCACTTCTGTCCTTGACAGAGTGGCTGAGACAAAATCCTGGGCAGCATTCCAATGCTTGTCTAAGTATCTGGCGGCATCTCAGATGACAAAGACATCTCAAAGACACTAAAAATACCCTCGATTTTATTAAATTAAGATTAAATCTAATTTTGAAATTTGAAAGAAGGAAAAAAATTAAGTCAAGAAAGGCAAGGGGCTGGTTTGGTGACCTAGCAAGTTAAGCCACTGCCTGCAGTGTCAGCATCCCATAGAGGTACTGTTTCAAAAGCCCAGATGCTCCACTTCTTATCCAGCTCCCTGCTAATATACCTGTGAAAGCAGAAACGCCCCTGCACCCATGTGGGAGATGGGGAGAAGCTCCTGGCTCCTGCCTTTGTCCTGGCCTAGTTCTGGCTGCTGACTGCCACTTAGTGAAACAATGGATTGAAGATCATTCTCTTTCTCTCCCTCTCTCCTTATCACATCATGCCTTGTTCCAAAAAGAAACATGCTATCCAAATATGGAAGAGTTAAATAAGTTAAGGTATCTCCAAACGTATTCATTGTTTCATTTAAATGACATCTATTGGGAGGACACTGTGTAGCCAACATGATTCTAAACACAAAGTAAGGTGAGATTCATGTAATTTACATTCTGGAAAAAAAAAGAGTACATTTAATAACCAACGTTTACAGTGAGACCCCATTTACTCATCTTTAATGATGGCATGTATTGGCATACACAGAATACTCAAAAATGTTTTATTTCTTAGAGAAAAAGAGGGAGAAAGACCAAGCTCCTTTTTCTGGCTCCCTCCGTAAATGACCAGAACAGCCAGGGTTGGGTTGGGCTTGAAGCCAAGAGACAGGAGTTCAATCTAGTTCTCCCTGGTGGGTGTCAAGAACCCACTCATTTGAGCTATCACTGCTGCCTCCCACCATGCATTTAGGAGGAAGCTGCAGTCAAGAACTAGATCCGGAAACTGAACCCAGGTACTAGAATGGGGGAACACAGGCATCTTACTGAGCATCTTAATTACGAGGCTAAATGTTCTATTCTCTCTATCATACTAACCTGCCATTTTATTATTATTATTTTAAAAGATTTATTTATTTATTTGAATGGTAGGGTTACACAGAGAAGAAAAGACAGAAAGACAGATCTTGCATCTGCTGGTTCACACCCCAGGTGGTCACAAGGTCAGGCTCCAGGAGCTTCTTCCAAGTCTCCCAATTGGATACAAAGGCCCAAGCACTTGGCTCATCTTCTGTTGCTTTCCTAGGTACCTCAGCAGAGAGACAGATTGCAAGTGAAGCAGCTGGGAAACAGATGTCAATTTGCAGGTAGAAGCTTAATCCCCTAAGCCTCAATGCCAGCCCCAACATTTAAGATTTATTTATTTTTTACTTGAAAGAATTACGGAGAGAGAGAGACACACACACAGACATCTTCCATTTGCTGGTTCATTTCCCAAATGGCTGCAATAACCAGAGCTGAGCTGCTCTGAAGCTAGGATCCAGGAGCTTCTCCAAGGTGTCCCATGTGAGTGCAGGGCCCCAAGGCTTTGGACCATTCTCTGCTGCTTTCCTGGGCCATAAGTGGGAAATTAAGTTGAAGTGGAGCAGCCAAGACATTAACCCAGTGCCCATGTGGGACGTTAACACTGCAGGTGGGAAATTAGCGGGCTAAACCCCCTCACTGACGTGTCCCCCCCACACCCGACATGACATTTATCTTCATGGGGAAAAATGTTCTCCAAGAGTCAAGTAATTGCTTGATATTCTTGAGATGATCTGTACTGATCTTAAGTCCAGATCTGTGAATGGTCAGCCTCTTCCAGTACAAATGAGACATGCCATAAGTATATACACTGCTACAACTTTTGAAAAGCAACTGATGAAATAACCCCCAAAATGTTATTGGTTTGGAAACACAGACAATTTTATTACTGGTATTAGGGACTCTCAGAAGTGACCAATATGGGTCAAAAAAGTGCCATAGAATTTTAGGAATTGGACAGCTGCTGAGGTCTGAAGTCACTAGAGCAGCTTTGGGTTGATGCAAAGGATTCAGGAATATAGGAAGGTGGAGAAGGGAAGAGAAGGCATCGTGTCTTGCAAAAAATTCACCAAAGGCACTAAGATAGCAACATGTAAATGCTCACTGTTCATGAAACCACAAATACATTTCACTGGGTAGGCTATAAAGGAAGGCAATGTGGAAAGGGGATTTAGGGTCAAAAAGCTGACTATGCAGTTTGTTAAGTGCTGTGCTAAACATTGGGAGTATAAAGCCCCAGGACAATGGAGAACCATGGAAGGGATTTTTGCATAAACAGTATTTTAGGAGCTAATGGCCTTGGGGGAGCATTACGCAGTGGACAAAAATTTGACTTTTGGGTTAGTGGAATATGGGTTGGCTGGCATGCCAATAGCTCCACCAGGGTGGCTGTATCATCTTAGGCAAATTCCTTAAACTCCATGCATTTCATTTCCCATGTCAGCTAAGTGAGAAGAGTAGCAATATTTTGGCTGAGGGCATTAGGATAATGTGTGCTGAGATCTTGCCAGAGTCTGCTCGCATCTCCAAGAGTAGGGGGTTCCTGCGAGCCTCTGCAAGGGAGGAAACTGAGTCAGAAGGCTGAGGGGCTGCTCGTGGTGATCCTGAATCAGAAAAAGAGCATTGGAACTCTAAGAAAGGAGAGATAAGGAGGAAAAGAAAAGGAGGGGAGGGGTGTTCTCAAAGACACAATAGAACTGTTTGGGCTTCATGAACAGGGACAGAAGGAGGGCTAAAGATGACCTTGAGGTGTCAAGGGTGGTTATGACAGCAGTACTGGTGGTAACAAGGATATGTAGGAGCTAGGCTCACTTTTGGGAGAGTTACATGCTGGGAGGGCAGTGTGACCAGATGTTCAGACACAGGCTCAGCAGTCAGCAGCCCAACTCCATTGTTAGAGTCATGAGAA
The DNA here is from genome assembly GCF_017591425.1 of Ochotona curzoniae. Classification (NCBI taxonomy): domain Eukaryota; kingdom Metazoa; phylum Chordata; class Mammalia; order Lagomorpha; family Ochotonidae; genus Ochotona; species Ochotona curzoniae. The sequence continues at coordinate 661,902 of NW_024467040.1, forward strand.
CTTGGACAATTGAGTGCACTTCTCTGTACATGTGCAAAATATGGCTGAGAGGAAGAAATTAATTACTGCATATAAAACACCTAGAATAGTGCTGGGGTACGGGAAAGACTCCACACCTACTTACTGTTACTGTTATCACACCTCCTATCCCCCCTATCACCACTATGACCGTCACCACCACTGCTGACCATATCATTACCACTGCCATCATACTCTCCACCACCACTAGCATCATTAAAACAGATCTCAGTTGAAATTACGAGAGGTGGACTTCGTGGCACCTTGAGTTGAGACAGTTGCATCCTACATCAGCGCTGTTTGGAGTTCCCATTATTGCCAGGAGACAGACGTTTGTTCCATGACCAAGACAGAGCAGCAGAGAAGGCAGTTATGGAGGGGACCTAGTGAGGAGGCAGGACGGAGTTTGGGAGGTGAGCAGAGGACTCTCCTGGGATGTAATGTTGGCCGTGACTGCCCAAGGCTGGGGCTTGAGAAAGTCCAGAAAAACTGACAGAGATGAGGGAGGACCCATTGGGTAGAAGGCAGTCAAAGAGCAAAAACCACGCTCATTTATGTGAGGAGAACTGGCAGGGAATAGGCTGAACCAGGGGCCGGAGAAGAGTCTGAGGCACAAACATAGGAAAAGGAAAGTCATGGCATTCAAGGGGGTGGGGGGCTGAAACTAGGACCCCACATTCAGCTTCTCAGTTTTTGCTGTTTGTACTGTTTGGTTGGCTTTTCCTCGCAGCCCATGTGGGTGAGCACTGACCTTCCGCACACCTGTCCATTTCCTCTGAGTCTTGTAACCAGGCTGCCACTTTACTCTGGCCGGTTGTACAGGTAGAAGGGAGGCTGTTGCTGCACGGAAGAGGTGACTGCCAGGGAAAACTGTTAGGCTGCATCTACGAAAAGCGAGAAGAACCAGAGAGGAACTGCATGGTGACATGAATCAAGAACAGGGCATTGAAATGATATCCCCCACCTTAAAAATGCAAGTCTCCAAAGACTGTAGAAAAATATTTGAGATGGAAATGTAACTAACTCGGTTTGCTCTTCAAAGTCGGAACATATGACTCAAACTATCACCTTGTACCCCTTAAAGATGTACAATTTAAGATGTTTAGAACAATGTAAAAAAAATACAAGTATCAATTGAATTTGTATTTGTTCTTGTTTTATTAACAGAATCATTTATGCTGGTGACACTATCTCTGATGGTTTTAACATTTCTTGTTTAAAAAAGATTTCTTTATTTTTATTGGAAAGTCAGACATACAGAGAGGAGGAGAGACAGAGAGGAAGATCTTCCATTCGTTGATTCACTCCTCAAATGACCAAAATGGCTGGAGCTGTGCCAACCCGAAGCCAAGAGCCTTGAGCTTCTTCTGGGTCTCCCATGTAGGTGCAGTGTCCCCTGGCTTTAGGCCATCCTTGACTGCTTTCCCAGGCCACAAGCAGGGAGCAGGATGGGAAGTGGGGCTGCCGGGATTAGAACCAGCACCTATATGGGATCCCAGCATGTGCAAGGTGAGACCTTGCCACTAGGCTACTCCACCAGGCCCTGTTTTTTCGTTTCTTATGTTTAGAATTTATATATATATATATATATATATATATATATATATAGCATTCTGCATATTTAATAATTTATAATTTCATTGTTGATTTCCTCATTCACTTGAGAGTTATTACTTAAGACAATAAAGGGCTTTGTTTTATTTTTAAAGACAAAAAAAAAAAAAAAGGAAGAGCACAGTCCAAATACATAGGATCCCACTAGCTGAATGGGTTATTGGCTCAGTGAAGGCAAACTTCATGGACAACACTCATTAGGTTACGGTTTCCATCATTCAAGGAAGGGGACAAATTCCAAGACTGCTGTATTTCTCACTCAGAAATTTCTAATAGCTGCAATTTGTCAGCAAGCTGCATTTGATACAATCAATGTGTTTATGGCTTCTCACTCATGAGTGTGGGTCTTTTGTTCCAAAAAAGTCACCCTCAGGATAAGCCCAAGGACCTGCCAGCCACAAGGGACTGCTAAATACGTGACCATCAGCAGGCAGTGCTGTGATGATTTGAATGCACACTGAAACCGACAACGTGTGAAGAGGTCTGTTTCACTAAGTTATTATTTACAGCCGACAGGCCTTCTTCCATTAAGGGAATTTTATGTGAAATACCATAAATGTGTGTGAAGTGTGTAACTGCTAAGTTGAGTGCAGTGAACAGTCAGTTGGAAAAGGCAGACATTTTATACTGAAGAAGCTGAAATAACTTTGCAATGCCATACTTGACTTTAATATTCAATGGCAGCTGTGTCTCTTCTAAGTCATTACAAAGTGAATGATGCACATACTTCGCAAGCTGGGACTCAGTTATTACTCACATTGGGTCACAAACCAATTAACATCCAAGGGTTTCATAATGTGCTATTTAGAATGCAAGCAAAGTCACAAAAAGCTCATTTCACTCTTTATTGCACTTTGATAAACTTAATGGAAATCTTTCAGCGAGTTAGATTATGGAGGTATATCATTAGTAAATGGAGCAATGGCTCTTTTTGTGAAAGCCAGAGGTGGCCAGCTGTCATTCCAAACCAGGTAGTGGGGAGGATTTGGTTTCATTCCTCCATTCTCATATATCACCTAAGTTATTTAATAAATAACACAAGGGATGGAGTTTTATTATTTTTTTTCAATAGTGTGTGCCAACAGAACTGAAATAACTACAAAATTAGAAACATACATTAAAAAAAACCCACTTGGGATATAGTTCTTATTTAACTTGGGCTAACTCTGGGGTTCATTCTATTATGTGGCGAGAGTCTCAGAGGAAGCTGGGATCGTTTTGGAGGTCTCTGCGCTTCCAACCATCCTAAGCCCCTGACTTCCTGGTTTGTTCTTTTCTATTTCACAAGTAGCTGGCTTTGGGTTACTCAACACTATTCCTAGGAGAAAATTAATTAAATAGTCCTTGGCAGGGCTATAAACAAAATGAAATCATGTAAGGTCTGAGAAGCACGTGAAATAAAATCAATGGGATTTAACAAAAAAAAAGTGTTTAATTTCTGCTAAAATAACAAAAACTGAACAAAGTAATGCTTCATTTAATCTAATTTGTTTCATCTTTTTTATGAGGCTAGGAGGATTTCCAATGCTTTGCAAAGAAAGCCAGGATTGACACACTGCCCACATTCAGTTTAAACACATACAGAACAGTAGAGACATCTGTGGAATGTTTGTGAACTCAACCTTTGTGACAGCAGCTTCTTCACGGTTGGTCGTGTCCCAAATTTCAGGTGCCAAGATTGGAGCTGGAGCATCTCTGGGCAGAGCCATGTGGCTCTATTTCAGGGAACTTAATGACTGGATCAAAGGCAGAACCAGCTGCCTCCCAGTTCACTGTCTCAACCTTGATTTTTTTTCAGCAGATGACCCCTCCAGCTTTTCATTAATTTAAGAATCACTTTCTTATTATAGTTCAAGTAACAACTTTAACCCCGCCCCAGGCTGGTACTGATATTGGAAACAGACACGCAGGTTCAGATCCTGGAATTTTTTGTCACTTCTAGATAAATTTTTCACAGCCTCTGAAGTTTGGCTCCATGCTAACCAGGAATGAGTTGATACTCAACAAGTGTCTGGACCCCTAAATAGGCTACTGCTTATATCACCGTCACATGTTCAAGTACAGTTACATTAATTGCATGGGTAAATTTACTAACCTCTCTCTAGGACCTACACATAATTACAGCTCAAGGCAAGAACATGAGTTTCAGTTTCAAAATTCTGGGACTTTTCTTGCTACCATCCAGGAAGGCATCTGACTTCTGGGTGCTGCTGCACTTTGTAGTATTGCTACAAAGTCACATGAATTAGGATGCAGTCTATTCATTAGAAAGGAAAAAAATAATTGCTCATTCTCTTGGCCAATCACATTTCTGTTCTCTACTTGATCAGTTTTGATACCAAGGTCACTGTTACTTCCCAAGTGTTATTCACAAACCAAACTTCTTTCCATGTCCTGCAAATGTGAGTCTTGAGTGTTGGCCTAATTTCCCCAGCATTTTCCATGCTGGTGACAGGACAGTCATACCTTCCCATCCACAACGGAAACGTTAGCCGCTGGAGAGGACTCAGCTGTGGAAGTGGATGGAAATATGTGAAAACTTGCATCTCGGGGTGACCTCACAATTTCATTCTGACGATACAACCGATGATGGCGCAGTTTGGAAACCCACGCATCAAACCAGTCCTGGGACTTCACCTAAGGCAAGGAGCAGCGAGAGAAATACTTGTCAAGCCTATTGCTGCTAGCATAGGCAAATAATTTCCCCCATTTCTGATAAGGGCAGAAAGTGTGTTGACGAGTGAATTCACCTTCAAATGATAGATGTGCTCCTCTGTGTCCAGGTCTATTCTTCGAGCTTTCTTTTTAATGGACATGACTGAGAGGCCGACATCAATGCTCCCATGCACCTTCCCTTTTTGAATCTAAAAACCAAAACATCAGTAAGCTGGCATGAAGCAAATAGGACTTGAAGCATTTCTATACTGAAATTTAGCTGGACCTAAGGTAATGTTCAGCTTATCTCTTTAATAAAGAGAAATGGGGTAATAAGGTTTTGAGCTGAAGGTTCTTTAGCCAAGGACAGATGAAGCTGCAATGACTTCACACTTCCAGTAAGCGAGACTATCCATCTTACGTTTTGGCATAACCTATCTTGCCACTTCGTAATTCTAGACTACTCGGTTCATATACCCCACCTTCTAAGGCATCTTAGTGGTTCCTAAAATAACTGTGGTCAATTTTTGACCTGCAGCAAATGACACCCCTGAATAATCAGCTGAAAGACAGCTGCTGGGGCAGCACTGGGCAGCTGGGACCAGACAGCATGGAGCAGTCAGCTCCTCCTACCGGGTGCTGCCTTGTGTCAAGGACATGGCTGATTTTACAGCACAGACAGGGACAATGGTGGAATATGAACTTTCTGTTATTTCCCCCTACATAACAATGGTAAAAAGAAGGGAATTTTCAGTTTGATATGTAATCAACCACTTTTATACTAAAAATTACCCAGGTGCTGTTTTAATAACTTGGGGTTCGCAAGACAAAAGGATGCATGCATGCAATAGAAATGAAGTTCAAAGACAGTTTTTGAAAGAACACTGACAAGAACAAAGACTGTTTACAAACTTAAAGAAAGCACATGAAGCGGTTTCTTAAGAGATGAAGGAATATCAAGCAGTGATTTCTCTACAATGGAGAAAGGGCAGTTTTAGTAGTGTGCTACTTTTAGGTTTCCACTTCAGTTTTGAATAACACGTGTCAAAATGAGGAAATGGAGTCTTCATGCATAAGCTTGTGAGTGTTAGCATAAAGCACATCTCTCCAGAACTTGGCGGGTGGGCGCTTGTTAAACATTACAGGCACAGACATGCACAGAGCTGGTAACTAGGGCACAAGGCTTGTCCATTGACAGTGTTTACTCACTTCAAGCAGAATGCTAAATCAATCTGTCAAACATGTCCTGGGAGCTACTTACATCCAGTGGTGCCTTTGAATACTTTAACATTCCATTATCCAGGACAAAAAACCGCTGCAAGAATCAAACATCCCTAGTTACTGTCTGCATTTGGAATTATGTAAAACACACACACGTGTAGGTCTAAAGCTTCTGGGCATTGAACAACTAAGTCTGACAATTTCGATGTATGGCTTTGGTACAACGAGGGGATCAGAGCTTTAGCTTCATGACTAATAACCTACCCAGTGTTTTGCTGCTTTTATTTGTACACACAATCCAAGGAGGATGGAGTCTTTTCACCATGGTTTTTCTGAGCAGGCAGGAAACCTCAGGGCCTGCAACCAAGACCTTTGGAACAAACCACGTTGGGATTGTTTTAAAGTGAAAAATGAGAAGAACCTAGATTCACAGTGATTGGGGATCTCTTCTTCACGATTCTACAGGAGATTTTTCTTTACACTGAAGTTAAATTTGTAAATTTCACCCAGATTTCATTCCAGAAAATGCTCATGTTCCTTAAGAAGCCAATGGTCTCTATCTGTAAGTAATGAATTATCTGGAAAGATTAGCAGCCTTAACATACATTTTCACTCTTCATTTAGCAAAAATGCTTTTCATTATTACACAAAATTATTAGCTATTTCTGATAGACATTATAGTGTGCTTTTTTGGGGGGAAGAGGCAGTTTTGGTACTTCCCAAGATGCTGCAGGTGAAGCCTGAATGGATGCAGACATTTGTGCCATGGAAGCAGAAACTCTTTGTTGTTCTCTTTCCATGGTGATTCGTAAGAGAACAGATAGGTCCCAGGAGCCAATCATACAATGGATCTACCACCCTGCTCTTGCTCTGCAGATCCAAGGAGCACTTCATGTTGCTGGAAAATTAACTCATCGGGAGGTTCTTATAAGGAATTCTTGGCTCTTGCACTGAACTCACAGAAGGCTCCTATAACCCCTTTGTTTTGGGTTTTGGGGGCATAAGAAGTAAAGTGCTAGAACAAATCTCTACAGTAGAAAAAAACATGTTCACTCAATTGCCTGTAACTTGGACAATCAAAAGGCCTGAATGACACTTGAAGAATGTCTTGAATGTCTACAGTTAGTGACTCATATAAAACTTTTTTGTTTAACCACTCTTTCCAATATTTCTACCTATCAAAGAATTTCAGCAAGAGAAACTTGTCAGATGTCAAAAGGAAAGACATTAGCAAATGCACTGATTTAAAGTGGTAAGATCCAAAATCAAGGGCAATCCTAGGAAGCACATCAATTAGCCAAATTATCAGAAAGCACAATAGTGGTGACACGCCTTACAGAAGGATAACAGCGTGGGTCCGGTGGAGACAGCTTCAGACCAGAGAGATGTCACAATGGTCAGAAAACCCTTTACCCTGTTTTTACTCCACCATTAGAGACAGGGGATTGGCACACTTGCTGTCTGCTTATTTTTATGTCTTACCTTTGAGTACATCCAATGCTTCCTCATGGAAGTTATTATACATAGTTTTGCTGCACTAAGTCAATAGGAAGCCACCCTGCCCTCAAGACAACAAATCCACCTGCTCTGAGATGAAATCCTTCAGCAAAGGGGATGAGTGGGCAAACTTTCTCTTCCAGAGAAGATATTCAAAAGTCTAACACCAAGTGTCTGCCATTGGGTTGTGTACCCAAGGTTTGCACTGAAAATGGAATACAATCTTCTTCTTAGCACTCAAAATTCCTGCTACTCAAGTCATTTTAATAATGTCATTACATTGTTTTCTCCATAATTAAAATTAGGAGATGAAAAAGGATGTTAGTTGAAAAGAAATGAATAAATTATAAACTTTAAATGGCAGCAGATAAACTTCTAGAATTAGCAGTTTTTCAAATTTACTTTGGTAGCAAGAATTTTAAGAATTTATTCTAAGGAACTAAATGGAAACAAATGTAGTAGGATGTTCATAACAATATCAAGACAGTAAAGAACTGGACAAGTCCTATATAACACATCCAGCAGTAGGAAATTCATTCAGTAATGGCGGAATATATAATATAAACCTACCAAATAAAACATATGCACATAATTAAATATTAGAATATTTAATGAGAACACATTCACATTCATTTAAGTGGAAAAAGCAGATTATAAAATTAGTTTAAAAAATCACACATTAAATATGTAAAATGATTTTCCTTGCAGTGCATACATGTATACACGTATTGATCTTGGACTCAAGTTGGCATAATAGATTACAACCCATATGGTTAAAATAAAAACTTGAAATTCATTTTTTCACATATGGCCATCTTCTTAATGTCTCTCCAAATGACAACATATATAATAATATGAAGACAATTTGAACCTCAGTCTCATGAAACTGTTACCTTGTGCCAGCCTTTTAAAGGCCATTTTCTTTTCTTCAGCATAAAGCCTTCATGTTTGTCTGGTTTCTGGACATTGGTTTGGCCTATTTTCAGCCCTTCTATAATTTCCCAGCTGTCAGCTTCCTGAAAGAGAAGAAAAACAAATCACATATTTTTTTTGTGCTTGATGATACACTTAAAGGGGATTCTTCAGTAGCAGTTGTTTTTTGAAGCAACACTCAACCTGCCAGAAGTATGAACAACATTCTGGAGAGGATTCTAGCATCAAGCACAGCCACACACTGCCATGACATGAGTCTCCTAGGTAGGCAGTGAGGTGTACGGACCCTCCCAGAGACTCCTTGGAGCCGCCCTGGCTATCTGCAGTGGAATGGAATTTTGATTTGAATGCCTGTACTCAGAATGTTTAAGATGTTTATTTCCAGACAGGTAACCTCTGGGCACAGAAGCACTTTAAAGTTTCCAAACAGTATTGTTTTGATGACAAATGTTCACTCAGTGTGCGGACTGGGCTTTCTGTGTAGAAATGGAATGGCTGCAGTTGGCTAAAATGGATTGTATCCTACTCTCAACAATGAAGAACAGTGCTGTGGTCACGTTTCCTCTTGGGCAGGCTGTGTGCCTCTCAAAGCGTGCATAAAATACCTCATTCATCAAATGCACACACCCATGCTCTCAAAGATGCACAAAGCCTTGGGAGCCTGTGGAAACTGCAGCAGGCTACAAAGTCAAACTTCTGGGCATTAGATTCTGCTTCAAGACTCCTTTATGGTAAAGACTCACCATGTCATGATATCCTGCTTTATCAGGCATGTTGTATTCATCTACAGGATTTACATTTTTTAAAGTGAGTTGTCATTGACTTTTAAAAATGTAAACCCTTGCTGGTCTAGAATGACATACCCAGCAAAGCTTTCCTTTGTCTTTCCTTATTTCCTAATAAGAATTTTTCCAGGAGTTAAACAGTAAAGTTAAAAGAATATGCCTCTTCCAAAAATGTCCTACAAATGATAGAACATCCCAGTAAAATAACAGAAGACTAAATCAATGAACAACCCATTGCTAAAATGACAAACCAAATTACCACCCATTCATATTAACCCTGAATATAAATGGCTTAAACTCATCAATCAAATGTCATAGATTAGTAGACTGGATTTAAAAACAAAGCCTATCTATTTGTTGCCTACAGGAGATGTGTCACACCAACAAAGATTAGCGGAAACTATATCTCATAGATTTTGGTCTGGAAGTAGAGATGCATATTGCATTGTATCCTCATATCTGAATCTGATATTATAGTTACTTTACATCCCTTTAAATGAAAAAACACAAAACAAAATCAACAACAGGAAGAAAAAAACATATAAAAAACTCCAAGGTGTTATAAATTTCTATTTTATAATTGCTATTTTACAACTATTTTATATTCTATTTTATAACTGCTAACTATATTTTGACAATAGGATGCTGGACTCTGCGCTATTGTCCATGATCACAAGGATGGACATATGACTATTTATGAAGAACTGTATTATAGTAATAATTAAGGGAACTTAGTGGCGAGAGGGAGAGGGGACTTTGGGAAGGGGTAAGATTCCCAGGACATATGGAACTGTATCATAAAATGATAATAATAAAAAAGAATACAAGAATGTTTCAAAATTTAAAAATTAGAAAAATAAGTTGTCAACATGTATTAACCAGAGGATTTCAACTAAGAAAATACCTAAGATCTGGTGGTATCTGGCCTCTTAGCCAGATGTTGGTTGCCCTGACATGGCTCAGAGGAAGAGGTGCCATAATCAGCTACAGGAAAGGAGCAGGTGGAGTATTTGCTATCCACTGTCTTTTCCATTCTCTTCTCCAGTCACCTCAGAAGCTGCTTATCCTACGGCCTACCCAAATTGATCTTAAGTCCAAGTATACATACATGGGGTGGAATTTTCACACTGAGTTGTGTTTCCAGGAGATGTGCCTAAATCTGGCTTTACTCTAATATTTCTAAGACTTGTGGGTGCTCCTCAAGTTCTGAAAAGTCTTCTACACCTGACAAGGTTTCTTCTCCCTAAGATCAACCTCATGATGCCACCCAGACCTAGAAAAAGCAATTCTACAACATGGATGATGGATTTTATGAAACACACCAACTGGTGATTCATTTGGCAATGTTGAGAATGCTTTAGGGCCTGATGTGATAGTCTAGAGGCTAAATACTCACCTTGCATGTGTCAGGATCCTTTATGGGTACTAGTTCGTATTCTGGCTGCCCCACTCCCACCCAGCTCCATGACTGTAGCCTGAGAAAGCAAGTAGGGGATGGCCCAAAGCCTTGGGACCTTGCATCCATGTGGGAGGCCTGCAAGAAACTCCTGGCTCCTGGCTTTGGATCAGTTTAGCTCTGGCTGTTGCGGTCACCTGGGGAGTGAACCAGCAGAAAGAATATCTTTCTCTGTATCTCCTTCTCTTTACATATCTGCCTTTCCAATAAAATTTCTTAGTTAATCAATTTTAAAAATGCTTTAAAGAATCTGTAACTACACAAGAAGAGCTTTGCTACTTGAAGACGATCCTATCAGAAACAGTGATTGACCTGGTCAAAACTGCTAAACAGAGTGATTTTTAAAAACTGTTTCCAGTGAAACATTCACAAGCTGTATACCACAGCATGTTCTTTTGGGGGCGTCATCATCTACAAGGTAGTGGCTCCCCAATTTCTTAACATCAAATTGCAACTGAATAAGTGAGCACTGCTTATAATAATGATAATAACAGGAGAAAACAGTAGATTCATAAAAAGTCTAGTATCTTTGCCTTTTTACTTTTACCAGAAAAGTAGAGGATCATTCTGTTCCATAAAAGTGGTAGAATTACAGAGTGAACCAGTACATGGGCTCTCTATCCCTTTCCCTTTCCAACGACATACACAATTTTAAAAAAGCTATATTTTACTTATTTTTTTAGAAAGTTCATCATGTTCAAGAACTTAAAAGAATAGTTCTCTCTCTATATATGAGAATAGCTCTCAGATATATTCTCTAGAACTCTCTTAGAGGGATGCCAGCTGTATTTATGATATTTCTATTTTGAGGATACCCATCCATGGATAGTAACCATGAAAAAAAAAGCCATCCTTATTTCTGGGATGATCTTCTTCAAAGGTTAGGGCCGAACTCGGGTTTATATTCTCTCTTTCTCTCTTCTGTGTGTGTGATGAATACCCTCTCTAACTTGTGAACATGTAAACACGGAATCATCAAGTACAAATGCTTTTCAAATAGACTTTTAAGTGAGCTCTGATAACTGCTTGTCCCTGTGGGACTAGGACTACCGATTTCTATTTCAGTGGCTTCTTTCTTCTTTAGAGTTTTAACTGTACCAGGGAAAAGGAAAGATGAAGTACAGAAAAGTAAAAAACTTAAAATACACTTCTCTGTTAAAATTTGGAATTCATAGTATTTCTTTCCTTCCTTACCCATTGGAAAGGCAGAAAGAGAGAGACACACACCAAGAGACAGAGAGCTTCCATCGACTGGATCACTGCCAGGATGCCTGCATTGGTTCAGATCAAGCTGAAGCCAAAGTCAGGAGTCAAAGAACTATGTCTAGGATCCTACATGGATGGCAGGAACCCAATCATTTGAGCCATCACCACTGTCTTCTAGGAAGCTGGAGTCAGGAAGGCAGAGTAGAGAGAGTACCCAGGTGCAGTAAGAACATGTGGACTTTAACTGGCATCTTAACTGGCAGATCCAACATATACTTATAACGCCTGTTGCTTAAACATAAATATAGCAGAACCAAGCATAATTCCCTTTGGTCTGATACAATGTGGTAATGTCTAGCACAAGAATGGAAAATTCTAATAAAATTCTCACAATTAAATAAGCTGTCAAACTGGTAAAGCAAACAATGTTCTCCCTATTTCAATTTCAACACTGATGATAATGTTACCAAAAGGTATAAAGTGACCCAGCTAGTACAAGACAAAATCTTCCAAGTATGATTTTCTATTGTTGAAATACTTGCTTCCATTCCTAGTAGGTGTATCAGAAGAAAATTAAGTTAACTTTTTGGAAGACAAGCTTTATTTTTGAAGTTTCAATTGATATTTATTTTCTGCTTAACAATATACACTTTTTGTAGACTTACATATAACAGAAACAGAGTCCAAGTCCTAATGAGATTATGTCGCTGCATGATTGAAGTCAGATACACACACATGTTTGGTGTTGCACAATTTTAAAAATACTTTTAACTTGATCACAGAAAATAAAAATGGAACATAATATAATAGTCCCAGTCTTTTCACTTGGAAAAAAAAACAGACATTTCCTTTCTTCAGGATATACTGTATGTTTTTGCATGTTTGTGTGTGTAGTGGCGATGAGGGTGTATGTAAAATGCTTTAATAGGTAAAAGCACAGAACAAAGCATTTTAAGAAATCAGGGCAAGCACAATATGTATTTCAAAGAAAGTTCTTTCACTATCAGGAAATTCATTTTTCCTTAGAATCATAGAGTTAGTGGGATGCTATAGTATCTGGAATCTGTACTAGCATTAAAAAAAAAAAAGGATCTGTTAATTTTATAGCAAGATCCAAACAAGCAACAATGTAGAGAGGATGGATTTTGTTGGTGTCCCAAGTATATCTCTTTATCAAGCCAGTGGACCCAGTCCCAGTTACTATGAGCTTACTTCTTTCCATGGGGAAATGGTTCTTGACCAAACTTGGGCCTTTGTATCTGGGAAATCATACTGTGGTTATTACTAAAATGAGAATAATGTAATAACCCAATTCAATGAGCTAAAGGCTTTGGGAGGGAATGTGTGTTCTAATCATGTGCCCAGCAGGAGACAGAAGCAGGTGCTCAGCACGTGCTGGCTGCCTTTTCCATGGCCTACATTGATTTATTCTTTCTTTTGGCTAAAGCATAGGAGAGAAGTGATGTCTCAAAGCAATTGCCACTTACGTTTACCAAGCATACATTCTCTATTTGCTATTTACATGGAAATCAAACCACTTTTTACCTAACTCTGAATTATTTTTATAGTTTAACACTCCCATTTTTCTTTCAGATTCTTAGTCTATTTCTGTCTGCTAGGATACATTTGCATAATTTGTAATACTTTCAGACCATTCTATGTAAAAGTATCTATATTTTACAACAATAGGGTAGAAAAGTGTCCTTCTCTTGAAGAATTATGTTTAATATAAGAAAATTGAAATGGAAGGATTCATTATACACATTTAGAATTAACCATCATTGGAAGTAATCTGCTATTTTTATATCTGAATTCAAAATCTGCATGCATTCTACTTTCAGAGTTTTTTTTTTTTTTTAAGGGACACAGCCCAATGAAAATCCCAGGGGGAATAGGATGGCAGCTTCTCAACTCTTCTTTGCAATTTTTGCCTGTGAGGCATAAATGAACTTAGATAGTTTCCTTATCTGAGGAAGGGCAGGGCTCCCATGGAACAGAAAAGATATTAGTAATGAACGTGTGCCTGAGAAGGACTAGAATCTGGACTGTGGAATAGTCGTCTGTGTGAGCACTGTTTTATCTTAGAGATTGTGTAGAACTGAAAAACACTAGCTGGAAGGTTGGACACGTCTAAGTTTGAATATCTGTTCTGCTTTTACAAACTTTGGGAAAGTTACCAACTCTCAGTTTCTGCATTTTTAAAATGTAACAAATACCTTTCATGCATGGAACTTTTTGTAATCATATTAAATTGGGTAATGTTTTCCAGCACTTATCATAGCACCTGGCATCCAGTACGTGGGCAATAACGGTAGCTATTATTATTAATTGTTATTACCAGATATAGTGACTTTCCATTGGCATGACACTGAGATACTTGCTTATCTCTCCAAATGGGAATGACCACAGCTTTTCCTTCCTTCATCCTTTAAAATAAAGAGAGTTTGGGACCTTTGCATGGAACCCTGCAAATCTCAGAAACACATAATTTCATCTATTATCTCCTAACACAGGGCACAGAACTTCTTCGTACTCAAGGCAGAAAAAAAGTGGAAGAAACACCATACACCTGAAGTTACAGTTGCCTTAGTGCAGTCTAACATAAAAGGTTGGGACAGCTGACTGGTCCACAGAAGGCATGAGCATACTAGCAAAAGCAACCACACAGCATCACTGACCTTGGACAGGGGGACTGGTTCTGGTTCTAGCAGCTGCCGGCTTGCCGAAGGCTCAGTACCAGTGGAAGCAGTTCTTTCCAATATGTGGATGCTCTGAAAAGAAAAGGAAACACAGTCCAACGTATGATAGCCCGTTCCTCACATAGAAGGCCACAGAGATTAGAGTGCACAGCTCACGGCACAAACAGCAAGCTGTGTTCCAAGTGACAAGTTTCTCAGCAGCCATGTCAGTGCAGGGCTCTGTTCTCCCCCTGTTCTGGTTCTGCTGTTGAACTGCTGCAATGCGGGCTTCAAGTCTGACAGCACAGCACATCCTGAGAAATCTCATGATACACAAAAACCAGACAGGGTATGCCTGAAATTCTTACGTCATGAGAATGATGTATCTACTTCAGCCTTGCAAAGCAACATTCTCTCACCTGTCCAACAGAGAATGGCCAATATATAGAACGTTACGTCAGAAAGTCCACAGCTGTAATATCCATGAGTCTTTAAAGTTTTGCATTAAAACATGCCAAGAACTAATCAAACATAATTGATAGGTATCCTTTACAAAGTTCCTAAAGAGTGTAAGGATAAAATATTCCTATGTTTCACCAGGAAAAGTACATGAACATGCAAGTCACGTGGAACACCTGCAAACATTTCCACCCTCTATTGTACTCAAAGAAAAAAAAAACAAAAAAAATTTTCTGTCAGACTAAAAACAAGATGAAAGTCGAGAGAGAAAATAGTATAAACTGGCTATGATCTTTTTAAGGAGAAATTCTACAATTATATAAAAAGTCCTCCGAAAAAGAAGAGCATGCCCCATTGATCAAGTAATACCATAGCTAAATGTCCAAGGAAAGAATTGGGTAAGTGGGTATGCAAAGATACTGGAACACAGACGCTTACTGAAGCATTATTTGAATTAAATATATCTGACACCTATAAAAATATTACATACTACTAAGGAAATGTCAAAACGACAAGTATGATGATGTTATACACATACACAATTAAGACTTACTCCAGAATATTAACGGCACAAAACAAAGGTGACAGAAAATTTAGAAACTTTCTTCTTAACAGTTTTCTGACAAAAATTTCTTTGTTTGCTTGTTTATTTTTTCTACTTACTTTGGGGGGCTCACACTGTAGCCCAGGTAAGCTGCTGCCTGTAGATCCTGGCATCCCATACTGTATCCCCAGTTTGAGTCTCAGATGCTTCCCTTCCTTTTTCAGATCCTTGCTAATGTGTCTGGGAAAGCAGTAAAAGAATCAAAATTTTTGAATGCCTGCCACTCATGTGGGAGAGGAGACCCAGATGTAGTTGCAGGCCCCTAACCTCTGCCTGGCCCGGCCATGGACATCGCAGTCTTCTGGGAAGTGAACCAGTAGATGGAAAATCTCTCTGTGACTCTCCCTTTCTCCCTCTCCCTCTATAACTCAACATTTCAAATCAATTGATCTTTTAAAAAGATTTTTTTTTGCAGCAAATAAGTACTATTTGTGTCTTTGGAAAAATTAAAAAAAAAAACACTTTATTTGAGAATTGTAAATCTAAAAGACATGTGAAAAATAACTCCATGCAATTAATTTTCAAATACAGACTGAAAATGAAATGAGATATTGTACTGTGGGAATTAAAGTTTCACTGTTTGAACAGATAGGATTGGTATTTATTTATGGAGGTCTCTATTTTTGGTATCCCACTGGAAAAACATTAGATATTAATATTTGCGGTTTTTTCATGAAGAAAATTACATTTTTACATGAGCCAATTTTTTTTAAATCCTTTGTAGATTTTAAAACTTTTTTTTATTTATACTACTTTTAAAAACAAAAGAAGATATGATGCTAGATTAAAAAATCTTACCTGAATGCATTTTTAAAAGATTTATTTGTTTTATTTGAAAGTCAGAGTTACACAGAGAGGGGATTCTATCTGCTCCCGAAATGGCTGCTACGGCCCAAACTGGGCTCATCCAAAGCTGGGAGCTAACAGCTTCTTCCAGGTCTCCCCCATGGGTGCAGGGGCTAAAGGACTAGAGTCATCTTTTGTTGGTTTCCCAGGCCAATAGCAGGGAAACGGATCAGAAGTGTAGCAGCTGGGACGTGAACCGGTGAGATGAGATGAAAAGTGGCATAAGAACACCATAGAAGATGAACCTGATATGCCACTGCACCAGCCAGCCCCCTCCCTGGATGCACTGTTGTTTTTTTTTAAATGTGTGTATTCATGTATTTATTTGAAAAGCAGAGTAAAAAGTAGGGAGAGGAGGAAAAGAAGAAAAAGAGGAGGGAGAGAGAGAAAGGAGGCGAGGAGATATTTTCCTTTCATTGGTTCTCTTCTCAAATGGTTACAACAAGCCAGGCTGAGCCAGCCAGCTACAGAGCTACATATGGGTCTCCCATATGTGAGCAGTAGGGGCCAAAGCACTTAGGCCATTGTCTGTTGCTTTCCCTGGCACATTAGAAGGAAAATTGGATTTAAAGCCGTGCAGATGGGACTGGAACAGTCCTAAATGATATGCCAGTGTTGCAGGTGGGTATTTAACCTTCCACACCACAACACTAGCCCCTCAGTAGACTTTTCCAATCATATAAAGCCATAAGAAGAAAATAATCAACATGAGAGATTGGAGAATTATTCAAGAAGGAAAAACAAAAACAGGTATTTTGGGGGCCAAGTATAAAGTTGGGAAGGGATCAACCAGATAGTTACAGTGTCCAAGGACAGTTTAAAGCAGTAACTAGGACTGTTCTTCCCATTCCCAGATTTATGTGTCTTAGTACTATTTGTGTGGTGCTTTTCACGGGACAAGCAAAGGTCTGTGATGAGTGATGCCCCACGGGCATGTTCAGATTCGTGATAGATAGCACACAGCAACAGCCTGGGGCTTGCATGATTAGTTGGTGCATGTTGATCCAGTAGATAGGACTCTACATAAAACACATCAGATGAAAAAGAAATTTAAATTTACTGTAAGACCATCTGAAACCATCTGAAATCACTATAACATTTTCTGCTGTTAAAACAAATTGTACTACTTTTCTTTTCCCCCTGTATCTTTCCATGTTCTCTTGGATATTTCGGAATGACAAAAGTCTCTAGTGGATTTAGAAACCCAAAGTCAAACAGAAACATTAAAAAGTAAAAGCCCAGGCTGCTCCCTCTCCCCTGCTCTCCCTCCTCCTCTGTTACTGCTGCAGCAGTGGCTCTCACAGGCGAGCCTAGTAAGCCTGGAAAACCCCAGGTCTTTCCAATTTGGGGGGAAGAAGAGGTGAAATGAAAACTATTTTCAAAATAATATCAAAATGTTATTTGCTTTTTTTAATGTCATTTTCTTTGGAGTTTTCCAGAAGCCACACCACATGTGATATGCTATATTAAACCTAGAAGCAGATGTGACAATCTAGCTGTCTTATAAGAGGCAGGGCATCACAGAAACTTACAAAAATGTAAAATGATACCATTAAACTCGCTTGAAGTATTTTTTTGTAAATACAGGATTTTAAAAAATATTAAAATACAATTTAGGTTAACATGTTATGGGTCTATTATTAATTTTTTAAAATAAACTTTGAAATATTAATCATATAGCTAAGTACTGTATATTTAAATATCTAAACTAGTCATGATTGATAAACATATACCACACAATCAAAACCTCTTAAAATATTTCAGTAATTTTTAAAACTTGAAACGGTATGATTTCTGAACATTTATTTTCATTTTATTTGAAGGATACAGAGAGAGACAGAGAAAAAGACAGAGATCTTGCAGTTACTGTTTCCTTCTCCAAATACCCATGACAGCCATTCTGGGACAAGCCAAAGTCAGGAGCCTGGAACTCACCATGGTCTCCCACTTGTGTAGCAGGGACCCAAGTAGCCGGGCCTCCACCTGCTAACTCCCAAGGTGAGTCCCAGCAGGAAGCTAGAATTGTAAGTGAATCCAGAACTCAAACCAGGCACTCAGAAATGGGACACAGACATCCCAAGGCACATCTTAGCTGCCGTGCCAGACACCTGCTCCAGAGCAGGAGGTTCGACAAACGCTGTCCTAAAAGAATGGCTGTTGAAGCTTGGTGTTGACTATCACAATGGAGAATTCTTACATGTGTATACTATTCTTATCATAGTGTTTCTTTTAAGAAAATTGAAAAGCATTTCTTAAAAGGAAACCCATTTCAAAATTTTATTTAATACTAGTTCATCTAAATTACATAAACCTCCCATTGATAATAACTCCAAATCATCCTGACACAGTGTACAAGCCACTAAAAGGGAAGAAATAAATCCTTGTTTTATGTATTCCCCAGATAAATCTAAGCAAAATTTCCCTAACAACAATTCTATGAAGAGTAAACAATTGTAAAAATATTCTTTTAGATACACAAGGTGTTTTTCCTGAAAAAGAGAGAGAGAGAGAGAGAGAACCAAGGGCTATATAGTTGTCACTATCTTTCAGAGATTAGAGATATAAAATGGCTCCCCCACTTACAAATGAATTGCTGCATAATTTAAGGTACTGCTGTGGGAAAGAAAGGTCTTAAGATACAAACTTTTTGAAAAACAAGAATTAATACCATAGGCTGGAAAGCAGGGAGAGAGAAGGACAGGTTGAGATTGATTAATGGGAACTAAGTTATAGTTAGATCTCAACAGAAGTTCTGGTGGTAGAGTGTTGCACAGTAGGTTGACAACAGTAGTGTTAATTTACTGTCCTTTCTTATAAAAGGATAATGGATTTTGAATGTATTTATCATAAAGAAATGATCAATGCCCAAAGGCACAAATAATTTACCTGAACATTAAATAAAATGTCACATGTTATCCCATAAATACGAAGGTACTTCAAAAAGTTCATGAAAAAATAGAATAAAAAAAAAGTTAATCTCCTGCTATAGGCAACTGCTTAGGTTGCTTTGTACCTAGGCAAGTGTTACACTGCTGGGAGAAAAGCAGCCAATAGCTGGTGGGCATTCTGGGTCTGTTTAATGCCAAATCTGTGTTAACTATACCAGTGAGCACAGGTGTCAATTTTATTCTGTTTTGCTTGAGGATATGTGGGACTCACAGGGTAGTTTAGAAGTGGGAAACAGAGGGCATGTCTAGGTCAGGCCAAGGCATCCATCCTCATGAGAGACCTGGGCTGGGCTAAGTAGTATTGCCTGTGGCACACATGAAAGCTGGGACTGAAGGGCATGCCTGGCTGGCCTAGGTTGCAGTATCCACTTGCAAGTGTTAGGGTAGGGGGGCTGGCCATGACAGGCTGGGCTGTCACTGGAATGTGAGAGAACTGATTCTGGGGGCAGATGCTGTAGGGAACTGGTGGCTCATTTCTCTAGGACTGTAGCACCTGCCAGTTTGCAGGAGAGCTGGAGGTGGTGAGAGGATGAGCCAGGCAGGACAGTGGAACCCACCAATACTTGTGGGAGCCTGAAGCTGGGAGGGGGCTGGACTGGGACAGGCTGTAGCACCATCCAGCAAATACAAAGGCCAGGACTGAGGTCAAACCATGCCAAACAGAGCTATTGCACTTGCTGCCATAGTGAGAGCTGGGGCTGGAAGAAGACCTACAAGAGGAATTTGGGGAACTCCCCTGCTAAGCCACAGCTCACACTAGAAAGCATGAGAGCCAACTGTAAAGGCAGGCCGGTTTGGGCCAGGCCATAGCACCCACTGGCATGCTTAAAAGCCAGGAAGAGGTGTGGGCTGCACCTAGAATTGGCTAGGTTTTAATGTCAGCTGGCAAGAACTGAGACTGGGGTGGCCATACCAGACTGGGTTGGAACACCTACTGGCACACGTAAGATCCACAGCTGGGTCTGGTAGCAGGATTTTAGGGACTCCTCTGCTAGGCTGCAGCTCCCATTGGTGAGCATGACGTTTGGGGCTGAGGCTGAATTGAGCTGGGCAAGACTGTAGCACCTGTAGGCATGTGTGTGGGCTGCATCTGGAGATGGGTTAGATCTGGGTGTGAAATGGGTTGGGCTAGGCTACAGTACCTGTCAGTTCACAAGAGAACTGGATCTGGGGGTGGTCCAGGCTGGGCTAACCTGTAGTACCCACTGGTAACAGCTGGAATGGGTGTGGGTCAGTCAGGCTAGATCAGTCCCTGCTGGTGAGTACAAGGACTGGAGACAGGCCATGTCGGGGTGGGCCAGAGCACCTGCTGACGTACATGAGATGTGAAGCTGGGAGTAGGCCTGGTAAGGGAACTTTAGGAACTTCCCCTCTAGGCCACAGTTTTCCTTAGTGAGCATGTGGGCAGGGGCTGGGCACTGGCTAGGCCTGGCCAGGCTGTACTGCAGTACCTGTTGGCATACATGTGAGTGGATCTAGAGGCAGGCCAGGCTCAGCCAATTTGCAGCACATGCTGGCACAAGCTAGAGATAGGACAGAGTGCAGGATAGGGCAGGTTCACATGAAGGCCAGGGCTGGATGTGGGCTGAGCTGGGCTGGGATAGGTTAATGCACATGCTAGCAAGAGCTGGGACTAAGGGCAGGCCAGGTTGAGGTGGGCTCTAGCAGCTGCTGGCAAAAGCCAAGACTAGGGGTGGGCCAAGCCAGACTGGCCAGAGCTGAGCTGAGCTGAAGCCAGGAGTAAGGAGTCTCTTCCGGGTCTCCCATGTGGGTTTATTGGGTCCCAAGTGTTCATTTGGGCCATGCTCTACTGCTTTTTCAGGCCATACACAGGGAGATGGATGGAGAGTGGAACAGCTGGGATATGAACTGGCATCCACACGGGATCCTGACATGTGCAAGGTGAGGATTTAATCATTGAGCCACTGTCCTAGGCCTACTCCTTTTTAAAACAACTTTATAAAGAAAGATTTTTAAAAATCTGCTTTAATGCGTGAGAGTTACAGGGAGAAAGGAACAAAGAGAGACCTATTTGCTGATTCAGTCCTGAAATGTCTGCAACAGCCAGAGCTGAGCCAGGAGCTACCTCCCGATTTCACACGTGAGTGCAGGGGCCCAAGGACTTGAGCCATCCTGTATTGATTCCCCAGGCCGTCAGCAAGGAGGTGGACTAGAAGTGGAGCAGCTGGAATGAGACAGAAATGGGATGCCAGCACTGCAGCAGAGGATTAGCAGGCATCTCACCCATCCCTAATACTTAATATTATAATTGCAACTAGCTTCAAAAAACAAGCAATTTCATTTAACCTCCAGTATGATCACAAAGGAGCCACTCTTATATAAACTTGTCAGTTTTCTGTTTTCATATTATTAGAACCTATTATTTTTAATCTAATAATAAAAAAAATTAACTCACTACTCATTATCCTCGGATTCATACTTTTAAAAAGTGTATCTCTGAAGTCAGATAATAACACACTCATCTGCTCATTACTTTAAGTGAAATATCTAAGTAGTTAAATGTTATATTTTTAATATCAGCTGGTATAAGGATGACAATTTAAACTTATCACACCCACTTGTGGAGTCTACCTAGCCTGGGGGATCTTTAAACCAGGAACCAGTTCAAGTTCACCTTGGTATCCCATCTCCTACCCCCAACACACCGTATCTAGCATAACACCTGCATATTGCTGCTAATCAAAAATCTCTGGAACTTCTCGCTGCTTTCTGATTAATTAATACGGAGTCATGCAAGTGATTAATTCATTGTAAGGTATGCAAGAATCATCTAGCTTTCATTTGGAATTCTAAAAATCCCAGCTCCAAGAGGATAAAACTCTGGAAACTTAAAATAATTTAACATCTAAAACAACAGCAGGGCCCAGCGCGGTGGCACAGTGGTTAAGGTCCTCGCCTTGAACATCCGGGATCCCATATGGGCGCCGGTTCTATCCCGGCAGCCCTGCTTCCCTTCCAGCTCCCTATTTGTGGCCCGGGAAAGCAGTCAAGGACGGCCCAAAGCTTTGGGACCCTGCACCCGTGCGGGAGACCCAGAAGAGGCTCCTGGCTTCGGATCGGCATAGCATCGGCCATTGCGCTCACTTGGGGAGTGAATCATCGGACGGAAGATCTTCCTCTCTGTCTCTCCTCTCTGTATATCCGCCTTTCCAATAAAAATAAAATAAATCTTAAAAAAAAAAGCAACAAAAAAAAGTTAGTCTCATACTCACAGAATTATCACACAGCAGGCTTAAAGCTATGATTGGTCAAGGGAAGTACATCCAATTTAATTTCAGTGCATTCTCCGTTATAAAAACTAGTTCTCAAAAAGTTCTTGAGGACCATAGTTTGTGCCATAATTTTTTGCAGTTCCTTCACAGGGTAGCTATTATCATATTCTTTCACAGTGATGAGGAAGCATGCCACTATTTTCAAGGCGTAACACACTTTACATAAGCAAATTACATAAACAGTTACACAAGCCCATTAATTATTCTTTTAAAGTCAAAATTTTCCTTCAATCCTTAGTTCTCAACTTAATTACCAGGTCCAGTTTTTGAAGAAACTTGGAGCACGCAGAGAAGACAAAAGAGGAAGCTCTTGCCTTCATCTCCCTGCTCAGAGTGAGCTGGTGCATATTTAGCTTAAAAACTGGAATCTAGAGCACTTATGCACTCCAGCTCCTTATTTTGGTAAAAATGTTTCTGAAGTCAGCAGCCACTGATTTTTATTTTAAGATTTATTCGTTTTTATTGGAAAGTCAGATACATAGAGAGGAAGATCCTCCATTCACTGGTTCACTTCCCAAGTGGCCACAATGGCTGGAGTCGTGGCAATCTGAAGCCAGGAGCCAGGAGCTTCTTCTGGGTCTTCCATGCAGGTGCAGGGTCCCAAGGCTTTTAGGCTGCCCTCAACTGTACTTTCTGGCCACAAGAGGGAGCTGGGAGGGAAGCGGGACCACTGGGATTAGATCCAGCACTCACACTGGATCCCAGCGCGGGCAAGGTGAGGACTCCAGCCACTAGGCTACAGCGCCAGTGCCAGCATCTACTGATCTTGATACCTCCTGGCCAGCAAGTGGAAATCTGCCAACATGACTAAAGCCTAGTGTACTGAGTATCAAAGAGGTGAGTAAACAGACAATGAGATCATGCACAACAGCCAGACAGCTCGGTCAAGAGGAACCTGATCCCAGGGGTCCAGAAGACCTGCTGCACACTCTTGTCACTGCCTCACATTAATTTAATTCCCAAGGTATAAAGGCATCACAGGAAATACCACAGCCTATGACAAATTTCTCCACAGGCTCACTTTTCATAAACCTTAAAGACAAAAATAAATTCAATCGGATTCTTGCTCCCTGAATGTGAATTCCACTGAAACTGTTCATCTGTCTTATGTAAATGATATTTATATTTAAAAATCATATAAAATATTTTTTAAGGAAAAATATTCAAAACAATGTAAAAACTTATCTTTCAGCTTCCAGCACTAGTCATATATCTTTTATAATCATAGCTACTCTTTTTTTTAAAAAAAAAAGATTTATTTATTTTTATTGGAAAGGCGGATATACAGAGAAGGAGGAGAGACAGAGAGGAAGATCTTCTGTCCAATGATTCACTCCCCAAGTGGCCACAACAGCTGGAGCTGAGCCAATCCGAAGCCAGGAGCCTCTTCAAGGGCTCCCATGTGGAAGCAGGATCCCAAAGTCTTGGGCCGTCCTTGACTGCCTTCCCAGGCTACAAGTAGGAAGCTGGATGGGAAGCGGAGTGGCTGGGACTAGAGCCAGTGCACACATGGGACCCCGGCACGTTCAAGGAGAGGACCTTAACCGCTACGCTACCACATTGGGCCCCTAATTATAGCTACTCTTAAAAGCAGCAACATAACTTTTAGTGATACTCATCAATACTGATGTGATGATGATGGTCATTGATATTTGATTCTTTTTGCTTCTCTACATTCTTTACATGGATTAATTTTTCCATCTTCTTAACAAGTGTTTGAGTAATGATTACTGAATCTTATTTTATAGCTGATTGGACAGACACAGAGAGGATGAGTGAGACAGAGTCAGTAAAAGTTGAAATTGAATTCATAATTCAATTTAAATATTCCCTACTACTGCAATCAAATATAATGCTAACATATGGGCCCGGCTCGATGGCACAGTGGTTAAGGTCCTCACCTTGCATGCCCAGGATCCCATATGGGCGCCGGTTCTAATCCCAGCAGCCCCACTTCCCATCCAGCTCCCTGCCTGTGGCCTGGGAAAGCAGTTGAGGATGGCCCAAAGCTTTGGGATCCTGCACCCGCGCGGGAGACCTGGAAGAGGCTCCTGGCTTCGGATCGGCATAGCATTGGCCGTTGCGCTCACTTAGGGAGTGAATCATCGGACGGAAGATCTTCCTCTCTGTCTCTCCTCTCTGTATATTCACCTTTCCAACAAAAATAATAAAAAAATAAATCTTTAAAATAGTGGTGGCTTAACCTATAAAAACAAAAACAAAAACAAAAACAAAAACAAAAAACAAATATAATGCTAACATCCGGACTGAATTTGAACTGTAGTACTGCAACAAGGTGGAGAAATCTGCCATGGGGGGAGAGTATGGGGAGGGGTTGGGTGAATAAAAAAAAAAAAAACATATATATATATATATAAAGCTAAAAGACAAAACCTACAGCAATATCAAATGCATATGCCCTCAACAGTGGTTGAACATCACAAGACATGTTCATCCACAATAGATAAAGATACAAAGGGGAGAGAGAGAGAAACAGAGAGAACTTGTGTGTCTGAGAGAGAGAAATCAACTATAGTGCTCTCAAATAAAGTACAGCCCCAAGACAGCATGTTCTCTATTTCTGAAGCAACCTCAGGGTTAATTTACAATCTCTGATTTACAAGAAGCAAAAAAGCAAGTGGGCTAACCTTTTACTTTTGGATTGCAGTGTATAACACAGTCAAAAGAAAGTAAGTTTTACAGGACAGAATAGTACACGGATGATCACTCTGTTTACCATGTGACTTAGGCATATCAGTCTCAGTGTTTTTTGAGATACCGTCTGTCACACACTTGGGAAGTGATAAATGCACAGGAATAAGCAAATAATTCTTAGGGTTACCTTTAACTGGAATTGGAAAAGGAATATGCTGGTGAGCTCCTTTTTCCGCACTATGAACACTCAGCAGTGTAGCAAAACCACTGGGAATTATAACAATTGATTTAAATACATGTACCGATCATGCTTCATTATAGCAACAATTAAAAAAAAGCCACATAAAATGGACAAATGGTGAACCATTTTGAGAGCAAAGGCTCTGCAACATGAGGTGAACTTAAGAGACCCAAAAAAAAAGTTTCCTGTGATTTGAAAGCAGACTCGAGTTAATCTGTAATTTTCAACAAGGTTTTCAAAAGTACCTAGAATGCACACAAGATTTCAGTAAACAATCATTCACTTGAAGTTGCTAACAACACAAGTTAGAAAAAACGACCCTCTTCTTACCTTTTAACAGGGAGGTATGAATCTTGTTGGTCAGACTTGTAAATTCAGAGCATATTTATCTATGATATGCCCATGTGTACTCATAAATAAAATTGCTGAATGCAAGAATGAATAAATATTTGCTATAATACTTAGCTACACAGTGCCCAAGTTCCTGCTCAGACATGCCTAAATTACCCAGAGATTAAGCCTGGACAGCAGAGAGCACAAACGTGGCCCAGTTCACAGCCTATCACCTCAAATATGGTTTTGCAAATTTATTCCAAGTTTCCTATGAAACTTCATATCCCTTGTATTTATTTGACTTCTCATCTTAAGTGTGTGGGGTAAGGAGTAACCATTACATTACTAAAATAGCAGATACCCTGAAGCTGTGGATCTGCTTCTTGATGAAAACAAATCCAGAGCTTCATCAGAAGTAGTTGTCATACTAAGAAATCTATTTGGAGAACAAAGGAGATTACAGGAATTCATTTCCAAGCTTACGGTTTCCCAAGCATTTCTTACTACAAATGAACACACAAGAGGGAAGGAACTCGTCATCACATGCAGGGGTGGGCACAGATGAACACAGGTGCTCTTTAGCAACATGCTCAGACATACATCTCATGTCACAGTAATGTGCTTTGAGCTTCTCCCACAGTGGAGTGTTCAGCATTAAAGCAGAGAAAGGTTTGTTCTCTTAGACATTTGCATACACTCACGTGTCCTGACTGTGGTCATGGCTGGTTCTAGCTAGAACCACACAGGTCAGTTCATATTATTTATTTCCTATTTCCTTTGTCTGAGCCAGAGGCACGATTTCTTATGACCTGCTTCTCTTTTGCTTAGTTGCCCAGACAGAGGGGATCTTCATACTTCTGTTACAAGGAACATACAAACACCGTTGGAAAGCTACACACATCACTCTGAAAAACCTGACCTTCAAAAACCACATATTCCTTGCTGAAACTCTGGGAAAAAAACTTCAGAAAAAAAAAATAGAACAAACCATTGCTCCAGCAATGATTTTTTAATGCACTGGCACAATTTATTTCAGTGTTTTAAAAATGCATTTACATACTCAATCATTTAAAACAAAATTAGAATTGTACTATTTTTCAAATCCTGTTTTTCAAAATTAGGGTTGCAAAATTTCTCCACAATATTAGTGTTCAAAATACTTTTCCTCATATTTCATTTTTATTGGAAAGGCAGAGAGAGAGAATGAATGAAAATCTCCTACCTCTGGGTCAAACATCCAGGGAGCAAGCCATGAGCTAAAGATCTCAATCTAGGTTACGTGGGAGGCAAAGACCAACTCCTCGGGCTATCTCCTGGTGCTTCCCATGATGTGCATTAGTAAGAAGTTGCAACTGGGAGCAGAGCCAGGACTCATTCCTAGACACTCGACATGGTCCATGATGTGTCCTAAATGACAGCTCATGGAAAGGGTGGGTTCCCTTGAATTCACACTAATGTCCACTCTGTAACTTTACAAAACCAGTTGTTACAATTTTTAGAAATTTAGCTCTTAGGACATGAGGTCAAGCAGTGTAGAGCCTTGCACAGATTACATAATAAGATATGTGCGTCTTTACCTTTGTGAGAGCATTTTGTTTTCATTCTGGGAAAGTCATTGTGCCTAGCACACAGAGGGAAATAGCATTTTTAAATTTAAAATCCAAGAAAGCAGTTTGGTAGACTTCTGATTCTTCAAGATAATGTCTTCACCATCCCAATGTAATACCCTTGAAACTGTGCCAGCAATGATTTCCACACCCGGATGAATGAAGTCTCCTGGGGATTGCCTCCTGAGTGAGACTAGCTGGGGCTTGGTAACTGCTTGGGCTGTGGCTCTCTCTGCTCGGTGTTATGCCCAAGAACCTAACAGGCAGTGCTAATTTTGGATGTGACCAGCAAAGTCACTGCTATAAAAATGTCACTGCAAGGTAACTAGGGGAGAACCTGAAACGAAACATGGGCAGGAGTCTGGCCTTAGAGCTCCAGCAGGCCGCAAGGAAAGCTGCGAACATTTGTAGGCAATGAGCCTCTGAGTGCCAGGGGCAAATTTCTTTCTTGTAGTTTAAATTTTAGCACATTTTCCACAGACTGAATGCATTCTGTCAACGCCAAGCAAGAGCGGCACAGATCTCTACACAGTTGAGATGGCATTCAAGATACAAGGACTCTCCAAGCTGGTTTTACTTTTGTAAGATTTATTTCTTTATTTGAAAGTGAGAATTAGATGAGAATTAAAGAGAGAGAGAGAGAGAGACAGAGAGAGAGAGAGACAGAGAGAGACAGAGAGAGATTCCATCCACTGGGTCACTCGCCTTTGCAACAGTCTTACGACTTCAGGAGCTATCAGTGCCCTTGACTTTTGATGAACACTGCAAGGAAGGTTTTGTTTAGCATTTCCCAAAGTTGACAGAATTCTCTGTTCGTACAGCATCTCCCGGGACAAGCATTCCTTGGTGCTGGCTTACGGGTAAGTCCTACAGTCTTATGGGTAAGGTCAATCAGTCTCTCTGTTCCTTCTTTGGAACTTTAATGGCACAGTATGAGTCAGCTGATACACACACATACGGCTATATATAGTTAGACACAAATGTGAACAAAACATAAATGAGATGACTGCTAAAGTCTTCCAGCTTACTACATATTAAGCGGAGACTTGCCCCCTTCATTGGTGAAAAAACTCTTAGTGAAATCACAAGGGCTTGGGGTCGCTCCGTCTCCAACTCCTCTCCTTCCGTCACCTGGTGTGCTACATACGCAACACAGTGACAGCAAGGACAGCCATTACTGTTAGCACAGCTGTTCTCTGCTTTACTAATCCATGACGAAGGGAGAAGAGAAAGGAGAAAGAGTAGAAATTGGTCATAAAAAAGAAAGACTAATATTGTCTCAAAATTTTACTTAAACTAATATATGTAAATGCGTTTATTTCTACCCTTTCCTGCGCGGTGCTGATCATATCAGAAAATTTATTGACCACTTATTTCTTGTTTCATTGTTTGGTAATAACTGAAGAAAAGGAAAATAGTTTGAGAAAGTAAACTTTTTCTTACACTACTTTACTTTTTTTTTTTTAAGATTTATTTATTTTTTATTGGAAAGTCAGATATACAGAGAGGAAGATCTTCCATCTGCTAATTCACTCTGCAAGTGGCTGCAATGGCTGGAGCTGAGCTGATCCAAAGCCAAGACAAGGAACTTCTTTCAGGTCCCTCACATGGGTGCTGGGTCCCAAGGCTTTTGGGGCATCCTCTACTACTTTCCCAGGACATAAACAGGGAGCTAGATGGGAAGCAGGGCTGCCCATAGAGGATTCTTGAGAATGCAAGGTGAGGATTTTAGCCACTAGGCTACTGCACTAGACCCTACTTTACTTATTTTTAAAGATTTTTTTTTTTTAATTGCAAAGTTAGATTTACAGAGAGAAGGAGATACAGAAAGATCTTCTATCCCCTGGTTCATTCCCCAAGTGGCTGGAATGGCCAGAGCTGAGCAGATCTGAAGCCGGGAGCCTGGAGCTTCCTCCAAGTCTCCCACTTGGGTGCAGGGTCCCAAGGCTTTGGTCCGTCCTCCACTGCTTTCCCAGGCCACAAGCAGGGAACTAGAAGGGATGTAGGGCCACTGGGACATGAACTGGTGCCCATACGGGATTGCAGCGCATGTAAGGCGAGGACTTTAGCTGCTAGGCTATCATGCCTAGCACGAACTAGCACCAACATGGGATCCTAGAGCATGCAAGTTGAGGATTTAGCCACTGAGCCATTGTGCCGAGCCCTTCTTGCCCTTTTTGAATAGCAGTGTGTCAATGCTTAGAATATACTATTGCATTCTTGCTACTCCATCTCCAAAGACTAGGAGATGTTCAGGGTATGCTTGTTCAGGAGTACATCAGCCGCCTGTTGAATGCTCAAGAAATGTGAAAGGTGGGCCCGGCACGGTGGCGCAAGTGGTTAAGGTCCTCGCCTTGCATGCCTGGGATCCCATATGGGCACCGGTTCTATCCTGGCAGCCCCACTTCCCTTCCAGCTCCCTGCCTGTGGCCCGGGAAAGCAGTCGAGGACGGCCCAAAGCTTTGGGACCCTGCACCCACGTGGGAGACCCGGAAGAGTCTCCTGGCTTCGGATCAGCATAGCATCGGCTGTTGCACTCACTTAGGGAATGAAATGTGAAAGGCTGCTGTTAAACACAGCCAATCTTAAACACTAAATTATATAAATGTACCAATAATTAATCATAATAAATTTGTCACAACTTTTCAAATCTCATCAATTCCTAATATGTTATTACTTTTGACTACTCTCTGTGCTTCTGAGTCCATTTAGTTCTACGATATTTGGCTTGTAGAAAAGCTATAATGGAGCCAGTGTTGTAGAGTGACGGCTTAAGCCACTCCTGAAATGCATTCACCTCTTACGGGCACCCCACTTCTGACTCAGCTTTCTATTAATGGCCTGAGAAAGTAGCAGAAGATGGCCCAAACACTTGCTACCCATTTGGGAGACCTGCCTGAAGCTCTTGACTCCTGGCTTCAACCTGATACAGTCCTGGCTATTCTGGCCATCTGAAGAGTGAACCAGCAAATGGGAGATTGCTCTGTCTCTCTGTCTCTTTCTTTCTCTAAGTAATTTTGACTTTCAAAATAAATATTTTATTTAAAAAAAAAGGCTACTGGGAAAACTACTGGGCATTGCTTTCCAAAGTTGTGGCAGGCATATTGGTGATTTCACATTGCCCATGATGGGTGGATTTATTTTCTTCAAGTCTTTAAAAATATCCTCCAGGATACATTAAAACATTTGCAGTAAAAATCTTGTCCTGAAGGAATTATAGAAGCTGGAATTGTAGTGTAGTGAGTTAAGCCACCGCCTGCAACTCAGGCATCCCATGGAAGTACTGGTTTGAATCCTAGCTGCTCCTTCCATTCGAACTCCCTGCTAATGCACTCAGGAAAACAACAAAGATGGCCCTAATGCTGCTCTCTGTATCCACGCTGGAGACTGGGTGAGGTTCCAGGCTCCTGACTTCAGCCAACCCCAGCTACAGCCCCAGCTGTTGCAGCAATTTGGGGAGTGAATTAGCTGATGGAAGATGTTAGATGTTTTTCGCCGACCCGTCTCTCTAACTCTGCCATTCAAATACATAAAATACATTGCTTTAAGAAATTCAAAGGAATTACATTACATAGTCATATTTAAAAGCATTCACAATACAGTTGAGATGAGCACATAAAAAGAGAAAGAATACAGAATATGAAATATTATCAGAAAGTTTTATGTAAAATTTCACAGAAGAGAGAAAAGTGAGCAGGTAATGTCAATTTGAGTGATTAATGAAAAGGCTGTTTAAAATGGAGGCACAAAGACAAGAAGAGGAGGATGGGAATTCCGTACAGAAAAAATAAATGCAGACATAGAGAGAGGGATGCTACAAGAACCATTTGCAGGCAAAACTGTATGTTTTGGATATGAGGTTAGACCTGCAGAACATGGTGGTCACTGGATATTAACTAAGGAAATCTGGCCTTAACTGTATATGGGAGGAGCCCTGGAGAAAGGTGGGGATTAACCCTGAGGCCCTGAGAGAACAGTTATCCTTGCAGCACTTAATGCACAATCTGACAGTGGAGCATCTAAGCAGAAATGCTCAATCAATCTGTTAGTGATTTGGGACTAGAAACTAGGAAGAAGCACAGACCAATAATGACCAGGAAGTTACTACCAGTGTACACTCAGCTACAGGCTAGGTCCTTTACCCATATCAGGTACCAGGAACCTTTTCCCTGCCAAGGGCCATTTGGGTATTTATAACATTATCCCATGGGCCTTCAGCAAAGCCTCATGCCTGGGTCGCACACGGCGGATGCCACACGCAAGGGGTGAGCTGCCACCCGGGTTGGCCAGACCCACATGGGCTGCCACGGAGCTCTGTGTAGCCGGCTTGGGCTGCCCTACTGCTCCTGTGGGAGCCTGACGGCCTAGCGATTGGAGCTGGGGGCGGGTCCAGGAGGGGGTGGGACCAGGACCAGGGAAAATGACCTCATGGCCACATGGCAGCTGTGAGCTCCCTGGGCCTTCAGCAAAGCCTCACGCCCGGATCGCACACGGTGGATGCCACACGCAAGGGGTGAGCTGCCACCCAGGCAGCCAGCGCGCCATTTGGCTCTAAGCTTCGCTTGCTGGCCGCGTGGCCAGGGAGCTCTGGGAATTCTGTACTTTGTTTGCTGCTTAGATAACTCCATTTTGAACCCTCAGTGCTTTGTGAATGTGAATCAATCCTAACGATTCCCAATGACAGTTAATCTTCCTCAGATGAACCTGTAATTAATACTGTCTCAAACCATGTGTTGTGAAAAACTGCAATACCTAATATACTGTCAAAACCTTGTGCTACTCAGAAATGGAGCAGGAGAGCAGAGAAGTCTTCCATTTCCTTTGAGGTGTGAGGAAGACTTGTAGTGTAACCTATCAGGAGCATAGCAGGTAACCTATTAACAATAGATTCAAAACAGAATTAGATAATGGTGAAAACACAAAGACATATAGTGGGAGTCAAGGGAGATCCTAGCAACCTATTAACAGGTGGTCATATGCACAGAGCAGGGGGCGGGGCCCAGAGTGGAGCAGGGGGACAGGAGGAGGCTCGTGTCCTGTGTCCCAAACCCTGGAGACTCCCGGATCCCCACCAAAGACTGTCAGTACGGGCACCAAGGACTGCATCCCAACTGCCAAAGAGACCACAGGGAACTGGAATGCCTTCGGAGGCCGAGAACTCAGAGGACATCCCCCCTTTTCTCTGGACCTACCACACGGGATGGAAGAAGCCTGAGCCCTTCATCATGGGACCCAGGGCCATCGGAACAACAGACAGGAACCCTGAGTGGTCCTCAGAACCAGAAGAACAGTAAACCTCCTTCGGAATTGGGGAGAGGAGCTTTCTCTGGTCCTTGTTTGGTTCCAACTTTGGGTCCTCACCCTCTCTGCAATGATCATCAGGGTTGCTCCAGAGCGCCCCTCCAACACACACACAAGTTAGGATAGGCAGAGAACAAAAAGGAAGGCTGATCAGCATACACTCATACACACTTCACTAGGGAGGACACGAAGATTAAGTACTCCTCAGCAAGGTATTGAGAATTTCTCTGCACACCACCCCTCCTAAACTGTCTCGCACCTCAATTGTTGAAATGTCATCGAAGTAGTCACAGAATGTGGTTAAGAACTTGCATTTAATCTTAATATATTGCTTACTCGATACTATGTCAATTAGTTCCACAAAATTGTATATTGTTGCTGATGTTATGTTGGGGCTTGTAACTGACCGGGATTTTACTTTGTTGGCTCTAACATTGGACCAGAGAGGGTCTCCCCAAGAAGCTGTTGAACTTATCTAGAAGATGAGATGCTGGACTCTATGCTAGGTATATGCTCGCAGGAAAGGAATCTCAACTGAACTTGAACTGTGGATACACAACAAGGTGGAGGAATCCACCATGGGGGGGAGGAGAGGGAGGAATTCCAGTACCTAAAAAGCTGTATCACATAATGCAACGTTAAAAAAAATAAATAAAAAATAACATTATCATGGGTCATAAAATAAAACACTATCAACTTGGAGATCAGCCTGCTACAGAAGTATAAAGTTACTAGTCCTGTCCACAGTTGCCTGGGCAGGCCTGGATAAAATGATTTCATGGGTGTTACATAGTCGGTGGGCCAGAGGTTTCCTACCTCCAAATACTCAATTTAGAACAGAAACTAGATTGAAGTTGGCAGTTTGGCTCCATCTGCACAGCTATCACTCAAATCAGGAGCATGGATATTTTATCACATTTTCTCCAAGTCTCTTAATAGGGAACATGATTTTCATGCAAAACAGCGACACAAACAGAAAGCACTGACACTTATCACCTCACATCACAGGATCGCTCACAATGTCTG
The DNA here is from genome assembly GCF_017591425.1 of Ochotona curzoniae. NCBI lineage: Eukaryota > Metazoa > Chordata > Mammalia > Lagomorpha > Ochotonidae > Ochotona > Ochotona curzoniae. Next base: position 695,278 of record NW_024467040.1, read on the forward strand.
AGTCCCATGCATAAACTCTGGGCGTTAGATCATGACTAAGAAAGCAAAGGAAAAACGGAGCTGCAATTCTCTTTTATGCTTTTCTCCTTCAAGGGAGATGGACTGACAGAAAACAGAGTCAGCAAGGAACCAGAGGAAAAACTATATGGAAGAGTTAAGGAAAACTCTCCTTTAAAAAATAACAGCAGCTCTTACTTTTCACAATTAATTTACAGACATCATTCAGGTTATAACATTTTCCATTCGCAAAATACCTTCCTTCTCAGTCCTCTGGCAGTTTTTCCTCTATGTGTTGTGTGCTGCTCCTGGCGCACAAATGCAAAAAGCAGATCAACAACACCCACTTGACCGGTAACTCTAGGGCAATCACTAACTAGCCTTATGCTATCACGAGAATTCCCCAGAGTGAGCTGGGGAGACAATCCCTTCCTCCCAGCCAGCAGCCTGGAAGGTCAGGCTGTTCAACTGAAATGCCTGCAGCGAGGGCAGAGGGACAAGCAAGGGATAGACTGAACTTGAAATCTTAGACATCCATTGTAAGACTGGAGGCAGGGACGGTGGGGAGGGGAGGGAGCTTGGGGAAGGGAAAAGGGGACCACAGTACCTATTAAACGGTGTCATAAAATAAAGAAAAATAAAAAATCAAACACAAAAAAACCCCAAAAAACTTAGCTTTGAAGTATAAGGTAGTTATTTGATATACAAACCTTTTCATTCATGTTACCCCTGCTTTTTTGATTCTACAAATGCAAAGCAACACATATTATGATTATACAATCACATAATTAATTATCAATTTCCTTACTTCCAGTTAACAGAAAACAGATGTCTTCTTGTTTTTTTTATTATTATTATTAATTACATTGCATTATGTGACACAGTGTCATAGGCTCTGGGATTCCCCCAACCCTTCCCCTTACCCTCCCCCCATGGTGGATTTCTCCACCTTGTTGCAGTATTACAGTTCACATTCAGTCAAGATTCTTTCTTTGCAAACATATATCAAACATAGAGCATCTTATTGTCAGATAAATTCAACGGTTTCTTAAGGAGACCATCTCTGGTCTGAAGGCAGAGCTGGCAGAATATCATCCTGATCAATTAAAAGCCCCAACACAACATCAACAACAATTTACAACATTATGGAATTAATTGACATGGTATTGAGTAACCAATATGTTTTAAAAAATGCAAGTTCTTAACCACATCCTGTGACTACTTCATTGACATTTCAATTTTAGTTTATATACAGAACTGGCTGCTATACACCTTAAAATGGCTATAGGGTACTATTCAGCTATCTCATGTCTATTTTCATTTTTGTATTTAGCAGTTTATAGTGTTGAAGCATAATTTTGCTGAACTTGGCAGATTTTAGGATAGTCTAAACTGGCTTATAACTCTAACAAGGCATATGTCAACAGTTGAAGTGCAGAACAGTTTTAGGAGGGGTGTGCAGAGAAATCTTCAATACCTTAGTGAGGAGTAACTAATCTTTGTATCTCACCTAGTAAGGTATATGTGAATCCACGCTGACCATTTCCTGTCTGATTCTAAGCTTTCCTTGTTGTTCTCTATCTATTCTAATGGGGGGGGGGGGGCTCCAGAGCGACCCTGATGGTCATTGCAAGAGAAGATGGGGATCCAAAGTTGGAACTAAGTAAGGACCAGAGAAAGCTCCCCTCCCTAGTCCCGAAGGAAGTTTACTGTTCTGTTTCTGCGGACTGCTCAGGGCTCCTGGCTGTTGTTCCAATGACCTTGGATCCTGCAAGGAAGGATTTGGGCTTCTTCCATCCCATGTGGTAGATCCAAATGGGAGTGGGTGACCTCAGAGTTCTTGGCCTCTGAAGGCACTCCAATTCCCCATGGTCTCCTTGGCAGTTGGGATGTAGTCCTTGGTGCCTGTACTGATAGTCCTTGGTGAGGATCCGGGAGTCTCCAGGGTTGGGATACAAGCTTCCTCCTGTCTACTTGTTCCACTCTGGGTTATGCCCTGCTCTGTGCATATGACCTCCTGTTAAGGGGTTGTCAGGATCGCTCTTGATTTTCCCTATATGTCCTTGTAGTTTTACTATTGTCTAATGCTGATTCTAGCCTATTGTCTATAAATTATCTGTTTTTTTAAATATTTTTTTTTTATTGGAAAGGTGAATATACAGAGAGGAGAGACAGAGAGGAAAATCTTCCGTCCGATGATTCACTCCCCAAGTGAGCGCAACGGCCGATGCTATGCCGATCAGAAGCCCGGAGCCTCTCCCGAGTCTCCCACGCGGGTGCAGGGTCCCAAAGCTTTGAACCATCCTCAACTGCTTTCCTGGGCCACAGGCAGGGAGCTGGATGGGAAGCAGGATTAGAACCGGCGCCCATATGGGATCCTGGGCATGCAAGGCAAGGACCTTAACCACTTGCGCCACCGCGCCGGGCCCTATAAATTATCTCTTATGTTCCCAATCGGTTATACTTCACGTCTTCCTCACACATTCTAAGGAGATGGAAGATTTCTCTGCTCTCCCACCCCATTTCCAAGTAGCTTAGGGTCTTAAAAGTATATTAGGTTTTACAATTCTTTGATGTAGATCATAAGCAGTCTGACTCACATTGATTGTTCGTTCATTGGTTACATCACAGTATCTTATTGCATGAAGTACAGGCTGTTCAACGGTTTCTTGGGGAGACCATTATCTGGACAATAAGATGCTGGACTCTATGCTTGGTATATGTTTGCAAAGAAAGAATCTTGACTGAATTTGAACTGTAATACTGCAACAAGGTGGAGGAATCCACCATGGGGGGAGGGCACAGGGAGGGGTTGGGGGAATCCCAGAGCCTATGAAACTGTGTCACATAATGCAATGTAATTAATAAAAAAAAAAAAAGAGAGAGAGAGATACAGGCTATGTGGGGTTGGAATAATACATTTTACAGGTACTGGAAAGCAGATGTCTTCTTTTGAGCCCAGCTCAAAGGACACCAATGGCAAAAATTTTCTCTGCCTTAGGACCTATGCAAGACACATATGTTGAGGAATCCCTGATTCTTACAAATTCACTGGAATTTCTCACTAGAAATAGGAGAAAGAATGCTGCGAGGGTTTGTGATTAGGATTCTCTGAAGAGCAGACCTAGCATTGTAGTCTGACTATTACAAGAATGAATTTACACCTTAACTAGCATCTCAGGTCCATATCTATTTGATGTGATACTTACACTTCTATAAATTAGACCACATACTTTAATATGAAAATATAGCTTTTATGAAAGATTAACAAACTATTTACTGAGAATTTCAAGTTACATATTTAAATATTGCCACAAGACAATATGAAAATAACTCAAAGGGCCCGGCTCATTGGCATAGTGGTTAAGGTCTTCGCCAGGCACGTGCCAGTTCTAATCCTGGCAGCCATACTTCCCACCAAGCTCCCAGCCTGTGGCCTGGGAAAGTAGTCGAGGATGGGCCAAAGCCTTGGGACCCTGCACCCGCTTGGAAGACCCAGAAGAGCTCCTGGCTTCGGGCTTCAGATGGGCTCAGCTTTGTATATCAGCCTTTCCAATAAAATAAATAAATCTTAAAAAAAAAAAAAGAAAATACCTCAAAAATCATGGAGAAGTGAATTGAGAAATAAGTTTATTTTGGTACAAAAGTTTTTTAAAATTTATGTATTGCTTTTTCATAATACAAAATTCCACAAACTTTTTGATGACTCTTTGTATACATGTTTTTCAAATGTTTTGCTTCAAACTAAACTTGTACTCAATTTCATTTTCCATGCCCATTTTTAAGTGCTCTCATATTATAATAGAAAATGGTTACACTCACATCTGTATTGGCCCAAACCACTTCTTTTGAAAATGAAGAATATTCATGCAAAGAATCCCCAAACACTGAAAGTAGGAGAGCCACTAAAATAGTTCTGACATAACTGTAAGCAAAATTCATACAGAATTGACTCACACGAGACAAGGGACAGATATTTTCTACTATAACTAAACAAAGACAATTTATCTTGTTTGTTGCTTTTAAACACTGAGTTTTCAGTGCTCTCAATTTCTTGATATTATAACTTTATTTGTAAGACATTTTCTGGATCTGACAGATTCTACAAAACGCCAAACAGAAGTTATGGCCTGTCGGACCAGTGGTAATCTTATGGGAAGAAGTCCAGCAAGTGCAGGTTCATAGGTGCCATTCCACTTTCACGGATGACAGGAAGGAAAATCCAAGGTCCTGATGCTGAATTCCCTCCTGATACAGGCTGTGAGCAAACCGAAAGCCTCCCCCGAGAACCATGTCTCTTTTCTGTGCTCTGCATTTTAGAAAAGGATCTTAAATCACAGAAAAACAAGAGCAGGCGTTTCCTGACACCATCAGGTGTATCTACATAAAGCAACACTTTGTCCTGTGGCATAAATGTATTCACAACAAAATTTCAAAAAGAATGAACAATCCCATCTGTTCTTAATGGTTCTGAAAGGACAAAAATAACAACATGTACTTTCCACTCTTCACTTACCTGCCTACTGTCCCTCTGGGAGGATACTGAAGAGGAGGCACTTCTGTGGGTTGGTGTGGATGTTTTATGAGCAGGGGACACGCCCTTCTCGTCTGAACTCATTGTCGCAACTGGATTCTAGTAACATGCACTCAAGACCATCCCAGGCTTCTCTCAGGTCTGCACACCAAAGGGTGATGACTGTTCTGCCTCATTCCATTTCAGAAAATCACACTGGACTAGGAAGGAGCACGCAAACACTGAGGGTATCCACACCTCCTAAGAGAAAGCAAGCACAAAAACCCGAGGTTAATAAAAGACAAGCAAAAATTTAAAACCAGGTAGATGTCCAATTATTATGAAGACACATGTTTCAGTGAATAGATGGGTCTGGAAGTCAGAGATGAGATCTGACAGATGAGCAGTGAATTGGATACCTGGGTGCCCAAAATGGCATGATGAAGGAATTAATGGTGCTCAATTTGATTAGAGCAGAGAGTGACATAATGGCCAAAGAAAAGCTAAGACCAGTCCCCATGGAGCCTCACTGGCTGTGATGATCTGAATGTGTTCCTCAAAATTCATGTGTTAAAAATTTAATTTACAGCACAATATTGGGAAGAGGTATACAATGGGGTCTTGAGGGCATCACCTACAAGAACAGATTATTGCTACTATAAATAGAAGTCAGGGGACGGGTTCTAGCTCTTCTGCCACAAGAAGACAAGATATTCTTCCCCTCCAGTGGTTATTATGTTTAAGGTGTCATCTTGGAAGCACAGACACTTGGCCCTAATTTGGAAGCAACTGGAACTTGGCCTTCCCAAATGTATAAAAAATTTATATTCTTGGAGCTGACACTGAGACATAACAGGTTAAGCTGCCATCTGAAATGCCAGCATATGAACACTAGTTTGAGTTCTGTTTGCTTCACTTTTCAAAAAAATATTTACTTTTATTAGAAAGGCAGATTTCCAGAGAGCAGAGACAGAAAGATCTCCCATCCACAGGGTCTCTTCCTCAAATGGCTGTAACAGCTGGAACTGAGACAATCCAAAGTGAGGAGCTAGAAGCTGTTTCCAGGTTTCCCACATAGAGGGTCTCAAGGATTTGGGTCATCCTCCGCTACTTTCCCAGGCTACAAGCAGGGAGCTGGATAGGAAGTGGGGCATTTGGGAGTTGAACCGCTGCCCATATGGCATGTCAGCACTTGCAGGTAGAGGATCAACCGGTTGAGCCATTGTGTTGCCCCCTAAAAGTGGATTTTTATAAGCTGAAAACACTGGGTATGCTATTAAACATAACTTGTTATTCTTTCTTAAGATTCCAAGCTTCAGTAGCGGCATTGTGGCACAGCAAAGTAAGCTGCAGCCTATGAAGCCAGCATCTCATATCAAACTGCCTGTTTGAGTCCCAGTTGCTATGCTTCCAATGGAGGCCCTTGCTGTAGTGCCTGGGTAGGCAATGGAAGATGGGCTCAACTATCAACTACTCCATGTGAGAGATCCAAATGTTATCCTGGGCTCATGGCTTCCGCTGACCCAACACTGAAATTTACAGCAATTGGTAGAATGAAACAATAGATGGAAGATGTCTTGTCTCTCTCGGTCATTCTTTCCATTTACCTCTCCCATTCTACCTTTCAAATAAACTTTCAAATAAAATTTAAGTAAAGATCTCAGCTTTTACTATCACGTCAGCAAAAGTAAGAACTGCTTACCCTCAACACACGATAAGACTTTCCCTTAAAACAAAGTTAAGTCTTTGAAAAAATAAAATGTAAGAGCATTAGAGCACTTCTGTTGCCTAGGAAAGAAGTTTCATAAAGTATTGGCAAAAGGTAGCAACAAGACAATACTTGATAGACGATCATTGCATCTTCTTGTTTTGTGAAGGGAGCTTAATAAGTGTGAATAAAGTTTCTGAAGCCAAGTTCTGAGGCCAAAAAAGAGAAAGGAAGAATGTGGCTCGGATTCTTGACTGGAAGGATTTTGCACTAGGTACAAGATATTTACAAATAGATGCAAACACTGGGGCCAATATATGTTAGTTCTGTGATCTGTTCAAATGCCCCAGGGGATGACATTGCAATAATCTAACTTATTAAACCGTTATCCACGTGGAAGTAAATTCAAGTCACACTTCCTTTATTGGACACTTTATTTTTAACTACAGCCAACTGCAATTTCATCAACACCAATTCTAACACCTTCACTTTTGTTTAACTAAAAATTACATTTTCAGGATAACTAGTTTGTGATGAAAAAGCAACATTTTATTTGAATTCCAATTCTCAATATATTGAAAAAATATCAAAAGGAAGAAAAGTGATGAGAATTGATCTCATGATTTAATTTTTGGGTTAATATTGTTTCTACTAATTTTTAAGAAATTTTAAACAAAATGCTCCAAGTACTAATATATTAAAGGTAAATGAGATTGACCTTTAAAAATCACACTAAATAATTACAAACAAATATTTGATCCATTTCACTGGCTCTGTTTCAAAATGCATTATACCAACATAACAACAACACAATCACTACACTTAGCAAGAAAAAGTATTGTGGCTGAAAATAACAGCAATATAAGACTGAACGTGTAATTTTCCTGCTGCTTTCTTCCTACCAATGGGAACAAAATAAGTATTGTTACATGCTATAAGGTGTGCTCAATGATATAACTTCAGATTTATGATCCAGGAATAAAATGAAAGCAAGTGGTGGTGGGAAGACTTCACACTTTGATGTTCATAATTGTCATAAATTCTTCGTATTCAGAAACACATTTAAAACTTAGGACTACAAAGCCTGAGCTATGCTTTGATGCTATCACAAACGCGTCAAAAAACTTGGGGGTCAAAAAACTTGGGTAGCTGCAAGATTTCCATGCTGCTGGCCTAGGTCCAGCTGTTGCAGGCATTTGAGGAGTGAACCAGGAAATGAAAGATCGCTCTTTCAAACAAGCAAAAAAACTTCAGATACTAGAAACTATCTTTTTTGTTTTGAGCTGTTCAATTTTTCCATGACCTTTTCAAAGAATCCAATCAAATCACATACTATAAAAACTATTAGGAAAGATTAATGTACATTTGATAATACTTGAATTGATTTCTAGTTTTAACATTTTCAGATAACCTTCTTTATCAGTTTTGGTTCTAGGATATTAGAATATTAGGAGACCAATCATATTATTTGCAGTAGGATTTTCCCCACCTACTTTATCACACGATGGGTTTTCACTGTAAACTGAAATTCTGACACCCCAAATCTTCATTACTACAGTTAAAACCAACACACACAACGCATGCAACCATCTTCTCTTGAGACACCCAGGTTAAATTCAGTATATTTTGAAGCAATGTGATTTTTCTCAAAAGAGCTCATCACAGTTACATTTTTACTACGTATGATCTTTAGAAGAAATAGTGTTGCAGAGAGGGGAGGGAGTGTTTCGGGGAAGCAGCAGAGTGGGGGAAGCGTGGCTGCCTTCTTGGAGCTGTACCTGTGGAACACAAAGCATTTGTTCTCTTTGTATCAATAAAAACTGCCTTTGGGGAGGGGGTAGAAGAATGACTTCCCCAGATTTCATTCATCTACAGTAAATTTTAAAGCAACCCTACATCATTAAAACTGTAGTGTTCAATTTTGTTTATACCTACAGGCTGTGCTCTGTCTAAACTAAGACCTTATTTTCGACTTGCTAACCTTCTTTTCAGTGAAGTAGTGAGCTTTTTTTTTTCACTGTAATGTAAATTTAGAATGTTATTTTAAAAACTAAATATAAAAATAAAGACAAGACAGTGACAAAGAGAGAAGAGAGGAAGGTAGAAGGGAGGGAGGGATTACCGTTGTTCTTAAGACTTGTATCTACTGATCGTATGGAATCTTAAAAACTAAGTAAAATACAAATAAAATACAAATTAAAAGATTCTCTGTGTTTAGTGCTTTCTTGTTCTTTTTCCATACCATCTTTTTATTTGCAAGTGATTAACGAAACTATCCCTCACAATTAAACTTTTTGCATAATTTTTTATTGTGATGCCCCTTTCGTAATGATTGGAGTGAGTTGTTAAGAAACTATAATTTACAGTCCCTATTTTTTGGTTCTTCCTTCTTTCCCTTAATGCTTGATGGTTTTTCCTTTCTAACATGCCTTTGCAGCCTACTGAACCCTACGCATGGCTTTCAATTACTTCTTTATCTGCCCACAGTTTGAAAGGTGAAATTCCACTTTCATGGTGCTGTTTCTCTTTTAGTTCCTCTAAATCATGCTAGAACTTAGAGTCTGTAAGTGACAGGGCTGACAGTTTATAACTTGAAATTAGAAAAAACAAGTATGTATAAAGTATATATAATACACTTATGAAATTCAGTTGATAAATCTAAGGACTATTTCTTTGAATTAATTGAACTATGCTAACTAGGACAAAGAAGATAAAATGAACCATAAAGACACAAACAAGGTTATTTAAGTATAGAGCAAAGGGATAGAAAATACTAAATTAAGAGATGACTGCTAAAATCTATAATTAGTAGCTAGAATAACAGATCAAAATCAAAATATCCTAATATCATACTGACAAAAAGTATTTCATGCATTTCCTTTCTATTTCCAAATTTTAAAAAACCTCTTAAAACTATAGATGTGTGTCTTTGGGGTTTCTGTACCTGAAAACACATAAAAAGACACACACACAAACACGTGGCAGCACAGCTTAGGTCTAATGGTGAAACATCACTAAAACGATTTCCATTAGCATCAGTAATGGGGTATGATACTGGCTACTCCCCTTTTAACTGTTCTGCAAGTGCTAGACAACAGGTAATGTATCTGGTCATCTATAATACACAAGGAAGTCAAATAAAAATTGGTACAAAAATACAAGCTTTTAGTTAAAACTGTTGGTCACAGGATTGATACATAAAATTAATTTCCTTTTATCCCAAAAGGGAATTAAAAGATTTTGGGGAACAGAAGAAAGTACAAACACAAAACATCCAGTGTTGGAAACGAAGGAATCTTTTCCACATACGGGAATGAATTCATAAAGCCACACAATTCCCAGCAGTGACATTAACGTATAGAGGGTCTCTACGAGGAAATATTTCCAGTGCACACAAGATGGCCAGGATAATAGCAACCATTGTCACTGAGCCCCCGTCACCGGCTGAGTGCTTTACAAGTCGTCATTCATATACTCCTCTCAGCAACAGCATGCCAGGAGCTATTCACTGGCCCGTTCATGTGAATGAGGAACCTGAAGTAGATAGAGGCTAACAAAGAGGTTAGTCATGTTACAAGCTGGAAACCAGAATGTCTGGCTGCAGTCTGTGGACTTGACCACCCTCTATGTGCATAAAGATGTGCTCACCAAAACAAAGAATGTTACAGAAGCACAACCTAAATGTGTGTTCCTAAGGAAAGTGGTGAATGAATGGTGGTTTGTGTAGACCATACTTTGTATGCAACCTTCAAATGTGATGGGCAAGGAATGAGATGAGAGTAGGGAAAAAAAAGAGATAAAAAAGGATTTTTTTTTGCTTTGTTTTCTTACCAATGTAAATTTTATACCTGATTTAACTTTCACACTGAATTAAATAGAGTAAAACCTTATTACATACTTACACACTCTACTGCAACTATTAGCAAAATCATAAAGGGAATTTTTCAGAACTTGGTAACATTATTTGGAAGTACCCTTAAAAAGCAAGCATCTAAAAATGACATAGAAAATTATAAAAAATAGAAAATTCTTATCCCACCATGTTGAAACAATGTAAATGCTGTACTATGTAGTAGCAGTACAGGGTATGAAGAGTAGATGGATTGATGGAACAAACCAGAAATTCCAAAAACTAATCTATGCAATGACAAAAGGGACTTAAAGGAATCTCTACAGATTTCTTAAAACACTAAAAATAGTTAGCTTAGGATCCAGTAATCCCACTAGTACAATAAAAACAAAACCAGTCTAGTGAAGAGACCTCAGCATTTTCATTTATTCTAGACTATTTTCAATAGCCATAGTATAGAATCAACCTAGATTCCCATCAACACATAAGTGGCTAATAAAAAACACGGTATAGATACAAAAAGGGATACTGTTCAGCCATAAAAAAGAATTAAATCCTGACACTGGAAGCAACGTGAGTGAACCTGGAGGATATCATGTAAAGTAAGTCAGGCAAAATGGTAGAGATGCTGAAGCTCACTGAAGGAAGTAGAGAGTAGATTAGCAGCAACAAGAAGCTGGAGAGGGCAGAAGGATGGAGGGGAGAGGGGACGACTGCCCCAAAGCCACAGGGTTACAATGAAACAGGGGCAATAACTTATATTTTGTGGTACAATTGGATGACTGTTGTATCAAATATTTCAAAATAGCTGAAGGAAAGTATTTTAAATGTTCTTATCACAAATACATACATACATGAGGCAACAGGTATGTTCAATGCTGATTTGATTGCTGTATAATTATAGATATATCAAAACATCATACTCCATAAGCATACAGAAATATTGTGTATCCATTCAAAACAAAATAAAAAGGAACTTCCAAATATCAGTAACACTATCATTTAGCACGAAAAAAGAAACAAGTTATCAAGACATACAATATATTATTCCTTACTCTAGATCCAAATCTACTCCAAAGGGCTTGAACTTTCAGCATAAAATAAAAAGTATAAAAAGATTAGGAAAAAAATCTAGATAAAAACTAAATCAGCCTGGTGTGACAATTTACTCATCAATATTGGTAAAAAAAAAAAATACTATTAATGAAAAAAAATCTCTGGTAATAGTATTAACGTATAGCAGAGTCTTTATATTTTTAAGTTGTGCTTTTCTTGTAAATTAACAATTTAAAGCAGAATGTGAATAGAAATATGATAGAGACTATACACAGGCAATTCACAAAGATACATACATTGCTGATAGCAGTCTAAATTTGGCTTTACCATTCTGAAGAGTTTAATCAGATTAAATAATTCTACTTCTAAGAACTTATGCTGGGAACCAGTGTGGTGGTATAACAGTACCCAGAATCAGCATCTCATACGGTTTGAATACCAGCTGCTCCATTTCTGCATCCAGCTCCCTGCCTTTAGCCTGAGAATGCAGCGGCCGATGTCTCATGTACATGGTATCCTGTCCCTTCCCCTTGGGAAACTCACAAGAAGCTCCTGGCTCCTGGCTTTGCCCCAGCCCAGCTTTGGTCATTGTAACCATTTGGGAGAAGAACCAGCACATTTGTCTCCTCCTCTGTCTCTGTAACTCTGACTTTGAATGTAAAATAAATAAATGTTTTAAGGGAATAATCAATTTGCAAAAGTATATTTATCAATTAATATCGTGATAAAGTGAAACCAATGAAGGAGTGGCAAAACTGGTGAAATTATGGCAAAAACTGGTAAGATTTTGGCACAAATATCAGCAAGTTAGGTGGTGAAATCTAGGGTGATATTTTCCAAATCTAAATATTTTTTTATTTTATATTGGGCAATATATTAATTCTACAATCACACATAAAAGTAATTTCTGGTCTGAAGTTTTTTTCCTTTGGAAATACAGTGTATGAATGAACTAAAAAAAAGATATATTTATTTTTACTGAAAGGCAGATCATATTTACAGAGGGAAGAAGAGACAAATAGAAAGATCTTCCATTCACTGGTTCATTCCCAAGTGGCTGCAACAACCAGAAGTGAGTTGATCTGAATCTAAGAGCCAGGAACCAGGAACTTCTTCCAGGTTTCCCATGTGGGTGCAGGGTCCCAAGGCTTTGGGTTGTTCTCTACAGCTTTCTCAGGCCACAAGCAGGGAGCTGGATGAGAAGAGGAGCATCCAGGACACAAACTGATGTCCATATGGGATCCCAATGCTTACAAGTTGAGGTTTTAGCCATTGAGCCATCACATTGGTCCCACGATGGAACTATGGTTATGCAACAAGGTGGAGGAATCCACCATGGGGGGAGGGGTATGGGAGGGGTGGGGGGAATCCCCAGCGCCTATAAAACTGTACTACATAATACAATGTAAGCAACAATAAAAAAAAATAAAATAAAATAAGATTTAGGTATTTATCTGAAAGGCAGAGGTAGAGAGAGAAAGGAAAAGATCTTCTAACTATTGGTTCACTCCCCAAAGAGTCAAACAGGTCGGACTGGGCCAGGCAAAAGTCAGGAGCAAGGAACTTCTTCCAGGTCTCCCACATCAGTGGCAAGTGCAAACACCTGGGCCATCAGTTACTGCATTCTCAGTCACATTAGAAGGGAGCTAGATTGGAAGCAAAGTAGCCGGGACTCAAAACTGTGCCCAATATGGGATGTAGGTACTGTGGTAAGTAGCTTTACCCACTATACCACAGTACCAATCTCACAGTTCAGCTTTTAAAGTTCTGTGTGGTAGTCACATAAATTTATTTATGTATTAAAAGAACTATGAGTGAAAAAAAATCAACAACTGTTAAATAAGAAAGAATTTGAAAATAAAACTGTTTTGAAAATTTGAAACAACCCCCAGTATGAGAGTCCAATGGCTAAATCCTCACCTTGCAAGTACTGGCATCCAATGTGGGCACCAGCTACTTCACTTCTCTTCCAGCTCCTTGCCTGTAGACTGGGAAAGCAGCTGAGGACAGCCCAAAGCCTTGGGACCATGCACCCTTGTGACCATGCACACAGAAGAGGTTCCAGGCTCCTGGCTTCAGATTGGCTCAGCTCCAGCCATTACGACCATTTGGGGGAGGGAACCAGTACATGGAAGATCTGTCTGTCCTTCTCTCAATAAATATTATCTGCCTTTCTAATAATAAATAAACAAATCTTGGGAGTCCAGGTAAGTCTGTTCAGAGGTGTGGTGTTTGAATCTCCCAGTCACGTGGCTGTAGCTGTGAGAACCCATACCAGGTCAGGCTTCCTGCTGGAGATCCTAGCTCCCCATTCACTGCTGCCAAGTGGTGAGTGAATCCTGGACTTGCCCAAGCCTGAGGTTCAAAAATTTACTCCGTCCTAAGTGATCATGCTGTGGGCAGATTTCAGATAGCTCAGAATCATGGTTCCACCCACTGCCACCATGTTGGTGAGCAGAGTCCAGATCAGTGTGCTCAGAGGTGCGGGTATCTGAATCTCCCAGCAATGTGGCTGTGGCTGTGGCTATGAGAGCTCTTGCCAAGCCAGGCTCCCTGTTGGGGATCCTAGCTTCCCATCCACCACTGCCAAGCTGTGGGCAAATTCTAGGCTTGTGGGTGGCCAGAGCAGTAACAGAGCTGGGCTTTGCCCGCTGGCTGCCTGACAGTGAGCTCTGGGGTCTTGGGGGTGTGGAATTACTGTCAACGGACACCCATGGATACAACATTGTATATGTAGGTGAGGAACGAATCCTGAGGCCATACTCCACTGCTCTCCCAGGTCATAAGCAAGAAGCTGAATGGGAAGTGCAATGGCTGGGACATGAATCAGTTTCTGTATAGGATGCTGGTGTTTACAGGGAGAGGATTAGGCAATTGAGCCATTGTGCCACCGTTTGTGAAATCTTTTCTAACCCACTAGAACTTTTAGTCAAATCTATATTGCTTCTAATGTTACACATTTGTCAATACTGAACATATGCCCTACTGGATTAATTTGACTAGATTCTGTAAGATCCTCGAGGGTGGGGACTGTGTCACTTTTGCCACTGTTGTCAGATGTCATATGCCACAGAAACCATTCAGGATGTTTACTGAGCTTATCATTTCAGTTAAGAATTAAATTCTCCACTTTACCCATCAGGTGCAGTTGATGGGTGCTCTATGATTGCCTGCAGATGACTGCTTGTTATCAGTTCGAGTTTACTCTGTCAACCCAATGCTAACCCAAGACAATATATACAAATATAAATGTAAATATACATACTTCATATAAGTTTAATAAGAATATATTTAGCATAATTTATTTGAATATGATTTAATTTAATTCAATAACTATAATACATATAATTGTATATAATTATTATATATTCTACAATAACAATTATGCAATGTGCATTGATATATTCTATTATAATTTATAATATAGAAATAATAAATATAAAACATAATAAATGTAATTTAATTAACATTTAATATGTTTAATGTAACTGTACATTAATATTAATATTGAAATAAATTTTTCAGAGACTGAAGCTTTCTATCTGTTCAGTAGTCTGCGGGAGAGAATGACTGTACAAAGTTCAACATTCCCAAGAGAAAATCACTAGGTCATCTTAAAAAAAGACCTGCCAGACTGCTAATGATACGCTGGGGGCCTAGGACATTATTGCTTTTGTTTTCCCTCGAGCTCAGTGACACATTAGGAACAGGTGACAACTGCAGATTTACAGCCAGGCCCCAAGCTCCTCTCTCATCAGCTCATTTAATTGGGGAGTGGTAACCCTATAACCTATCTACAGGTCAGCTAAGCTGGCCTGCACCAGCTTAGAGGCCAACTGTGTACATCTCTCCTTGGACTGGGCTTTAGAAATAGCTTCTTGGGAACTTGAAGTCAACACATGTGCACGTGTGTGTGTGTGTGTGTGTGTGTGTGTGTGTGTGTGTGTTGGTGTGTGTGTGTGTTTGCCATGAAAATGCTACCAACTGTTATTTTTTTCTGAGAGTAAGCAATGAACATTTCTTTCTTTTTTTAAGATTTATTTTTCTTGGGCAGTCATATATACAGAGAGGAGGAGAGACAAAGAGGAAGATCTTCCACCCATTGATTCACTCCTCAAGAGGCCACAATGGCTAGAGCTGAGCCAATCTGAAGCCAGAAGCCTGGAGCCTCTTCCAGGTCTCCCACTCAGGTGCAGGGTCCCAAGGCTTTGGCCCATCCTCGACTGCTTCCCCAGGCCACAAGCAGGGAGCTGGATGGGAAGTCGAGCCACTGGGATTAGAACCAATGCCCAATAGGATCCTGGCATATGCGAGGTGAAGACTTTAGCCACTAGGCTACCATGCCAGGCCTGTCATTGAGCATTTCTTAGGCCACTGCTGTATCAGGATCTTTAAGTTCATGGAAAACATATACTATCCTTTAATTTTTCTCTCCTATGCAGTTTTGAACTTTGCTTGTAAACATCTCACGGCATTTTCATTTTTGTTTTTATACAAAAAATAAAGTCCCACAGATTCCCTAGGCTTGGTACCAATCCCAACTCTGTCACAGGAAAGCAGCAGAACATAGCTCACACGTACTTGAGCTGCTTGCCACGCGGAGCCGTGTCAGGCTGGAGACTTGAGTTTGTGGTTTCTGGCTCCAGGCTTTAGCCTGCCCCTGTCCTGGATGTTACAGCTCTCTAGTGAATCAGCAGATGGAAGATTGTCCTCTGTCTTTCCTTTTCAATCACTCTGTCTTTTACATGAATGGATATTAAAACAAAATAAACATACGCACATGTACCTGTTGGGGTAAAGCTGGGGTGGGTGCTGTGACACAGTTGGTTAAGCAAACTGGGACACCTGCATCCCATATCACAGTGCTGCTTCCCACCTCTGCTCTGTGGCTTCTACTTCACTACCCTGCTGATTGCCTCGAGTAAAGCTGTCAAACTGATTACAGAATCAAGCTCACTCCAAAATTCCATTGAAATCCACAGCAAACAGTAAAAGAACTTATTAAAACAAAACAAAGAAAAGGTGGGAAAAGCAAGAGATGATAGCAGAATTTCAGGACTGGAAAGCAGACATGAAAGTGTAAAGTTATATGTGAGTCACTGGGGAGTCCTGTACAATGGACATAAGCTGAGGGAACTCAAAGGAAGGTTTTAAATATCATTTGATGCTCTGTTGGGATTAAAAAAAAAAAAAAAAAAGCTTTCTGAAACCCAAGCTTGGGAAACTCAGTACTCTCTAGGCAGAAGTTTTGAGAGGTGGTTCCAGGTCAATATGTTACCTGGGAACTTACTGGAAACTAGAATTCTTGAGTTTGTCCACATTCTTGAGGGTACTACCTAACAAGCCCTGTTTTAACCATCTGCCCCTGTATAGCAGGTGTACAGGGCTGCCATTTGGGCTCCATTCTTCACTGAGCTAACACCAGCTCAGGGAGAAGACACACAACGTCAGCCAAGAATCATTCCCTAAAGCCTCAAAAATAAAGGAGTCATCAATATTTCTCTGAGAAGATAGGTATTTAAACGATATAGGAAGCTTTTAATATTTATACATTCCTAAATTATCTTAATGAAATAATTTCTACACCATTCAAAAAAATCATAGAAAATGGGCTGTTTAAACAAAGCGGTGTGTCCATTTATGGGTAAAAAATAAAATCAAACCAATAGTTCAAACACAAATCAACAGGACTCTTGTCCTCTATTGATCCTTATAGTTGGAAAATCTCTTACATCCCAAACTCAGGAAACAAGAGAAAATCTATACCTTGTCTTTGACTGCTAGACTAGAGGGCTGCAAACTTACTATGTAAAGGATTACAGAGCAAGTATTTTAGCCTTGAGAACCACACGATCTCTATTGCAGCTACCAGACATCACCAACGTGGAAGTAGCCTTTTACACTATACAAACAACTAAGTATGGCTAAATTCCAATGAAAATCTCACTGTTTTACAAAAACAGGCTGCAAGCCAGATTTAGTCCATGAGCAATAATGTGCTGGCCTCTGCACTAGACTATAAAACATTACTAGGCTTTCCTGAGATCAGATATGCAGGAGTACTTTCAAAGCCTATAAGTTACCAAGTGGCTTCCCAAAGCAGCCAGGTCTACGAATCTATGCTCTGGTTGGCAAATTCTCTGCAGGAGAATCTGAATTGTTTCTTGCTAATTTCAGATTTTTCCATCTTTCCTAACACAAGACAGAGGACAATTTATGCTCTGCAATATGTAAATTGTAGGCAACTGCCTAGGTTGTACTGTACCTAGGCAAGTGTTATACTGCTGGAAGAAAGGAGCTAGTAGCTGCTGCTGGACATCCTGGGCCTAGCTAATGCCAAATTCATGTTTAATACACCAGTGTGCCAGCACAGGAGTCTTTTTTTATATAAGATATGTGCAGTGGGGTGCAAGCACCAACAGATAGGGTCTGGGGACCCACGCTAGAGCAACACACCACCAAAGGACTGAACTTGGGAATATGCATGCTTGTGGGCACGGGGAGTGGGGAGGGCTGTGGTTTGCTCAGGGAAGAGGATCTGGGGATGTGTGAGAGAGAAGACTGATGAGGGCGAATGTGATATTGTGAGGAGTGACTTCTGGAGGATTGGTACCAACCAGGCTACTGCACTAATAGGTAAATGATAGGCTGAGACTGGGTGGTTTGATGGAAACTGGAGGATATTTCAGGGCCAAACCAATACACCCACCCTTATAGGGGACCTGAACGAGGCTTGTTGGCATCAACCACCACCTATTAGCACACACCAAAGCCATGGCTGGGTGGCCTGCCTGGTAGGGCTTGACCAAAGTAGCCACAAGTGGGTATTGGGGCATGGGGTAGACCATGTCAGGCTGGGCCATGACACTAATCAGCATGTGAGAGAACTGGGTCTGGGAGTAGATTCTGTGGGGGATTTGTGGGCTCACCCATGTGGGACTGCCACACCAGTTGCTTTAGGGCTGGGAGTGGTGACAGGCCAAGCTAGGCATGACCATGGAACTTACGAATACTCATGGGTACTGGGGTTGAGAACAGGCCAGCCTGGTCCAAGCTGCAGCACCCGTAGGCACACCCAAGAATAGGGTGTGGGGTAGGCCAGGCCACAACATCCACCAGAACACAGAGAGGCTAAGACGGGGCAAATTGTGCCAGGTAAGAACCTAGCACCCGTTGGCACATGTGAGATCTGGGTCTGGGAGTGGGCCTGGTGGGGGAACTTGGGGAACTCCCCTGGTGGGCTATAGCTCCTACTGGTGAACATGTGATTCAGGCCTGGGTGTTGGTCAGGCTGGGCAGGGCTACTTCACTTGTTGGCATGTATGTGGTTGGCCCTAAGGGGGTGGACCAGGTTTGGTTAGACCAAACCACTGGCACACATAGGAGTTAGGATGAAGTGTGATCTATGCTGGGCTAGATTCTGCTATCACACCTACTGGCTTGCATGAAAGCCAGGGATGGGGGCAGGCTGGGCAGGGCTAGGCTGCAGCACCCACCAGTGAGAGTTGAGACTGAGGACGGGCCAGGCCAGGTCAGCCTGCAACATCTAGTGGCAAAAGCCAAGCCAGGTGATGGGTTATGTTGGTTTGGATGGAAAAAATCACCAGCATGCTCAAGATCTGTGGCTGGGAGTGAGCCTGGTTGGGGAGCTAAGAGGAAGTTCCAATTGGGTTGTGATTTCCATTAATGAGTGCAAGAGCTGGAATCGGGGTAGTGAACTGGACTGGACATGGCTGCAGCATCCCCTGGCATGGATGTGGACAGGATATGAAGTGTGCCAGACTTGGCTAGGCTCCAGCACTTGCTAGTGTTTGTGAGAGCCATGGTAGGTGTAGCACAGGCAGGGCTAGGTCTCCGCACCCACTGAACCATATAAGAGCTGGGTCTGGTGGGGGCTGGGCAGGGCTGGGAACTCCTCTGTCATGATGCAGTCCCTGCAGATGAGTGCTAAAACTAAGGCTGGGAGCAGCCCAGACCATGCCAGGTTACAGTATCTGCCAGCATACATGTGGGTCAGGTCTAGGGGCAGGCCAGACTGGACCAGTTCACAACACCCACTGGCAGATGTGAGAACTGAGACAAAGTGCAAGACAGGCTGAGTTGGGCCACTATACGAGCCAGTTCACATTAGGACCTGAACTGGAGGCTGGCTGTGTTGGGCTGGACTACGTTGCAGCACCCACCAGCATGAGTTGGGACTGGGGGCAGACTGGGTCAAGCCAGGCTACAGCACCCCTGGGGGAATGCCAAGGTGGGGTAGGCCATGCCAGACTGTGCCACAGCATCCACCAGCACACATAAGACTGGCCGGGGGTGGGGTTGGGGGCTTATACTGGGACTCTGAGGATTCCCTGATGGGCCAGTGCTCCTGCTAGTGAGCATGAGAACTGGGACCAGGGCAGATCAGGCTTAGTGGGGCCACAAACCCTGCTGGCCTGCATGTGGGCTGGTTTAGAGGGTGAGTCAGGATGGGCTAAAGTGACCATACCTACTGGGGCATATATGACCGAGAGTAAGTGCAGGCTGGTCAGGCTTTGCCACAGCATCAGCTAGCAGGTGCTGGGACTAGGGGAAAGTCCTTTCAGCTAAACCACAGAACCACCTGGAATGTGCAAGACCCAGAGCTGGACCTAATAGGGAAATGGTGGACACCCCTCTGGTAGGCTGCATTTTCCACTGGTATGCATGGTAACCAGGGCTGGGGCAGGCCTGGCTTGACCACAGGCAGTGGCACCCTCTGACATGAATGTTAGCTGTATAGTGGGGCTGGTCAGACTGAGCTAGAGTTCAATATCCATTGATGTGTACAAGAGCCAACTGGGACGCGGGACAGAATAGATCAGTCCACTGCACTTACTGGCATGCACAGGAATTGAGCCTGGGGGCAAGCCTGGTGGTGATTTTGTGGGGGTTACTCCAAATAGAAGAAGCTTCCATAGGTGTGCATGAGGGCCGAGTATGTAATGAGCAGGGCTGGGCTGGGCCACAACATCCACTGGTTTGTATACAAGACGGGGCTGGGGTCTCAGCAGCAGCAACCACTAATGTGTGTGTAGGCTGATGTGGGTGACAGACTGCGCTAGACCACAGATGGCTGGCACACACAGGAGGCAGGTTGGGGGTTACCTCTGGTGAGTTTTATTTGAGCAGCCCCCCGCAACTTGACCACTGGACTCAGAATTCTAACCATGGGGAGAAGTACAGGATCTGTGGTCTGACCATGGAGTGCATGTGTCAGAACTGGGTCTCCTTGGTTGTTGAAGCCTGTGCAGTGGACGGCATGCCCAGATGCACATGGGGGACATGACAACCAGTTCACTGAGGCCTGTACAGGATGCCTAGTACCGTGGAGGGTAGAACAAATAGTACAGGTTTCCCAGTAAAGCTGTGAAAGTGAATATCTGAGCCAGTGAAGACTCTAAGGTGGACTGTGTCAGCCACACGACATTGGAACGATTTCCTCAACCCTGGAGCAATGAAATCAACAACATTGCACAACTATCAAATCACTTGAGCAGTACCCTTGGACCATGTTCTCAATCAGGGTCCCTGGGATGACATCGGGCGGCTATCCCCCATCCCCAGATACTAATGTGGTTGGGCTACTGAGAGCAGCCCTCTCTCCTTCCCTCCCTACTTTCCCCAGATAGAAGAGAAAGGAAGACTAGAAAGAGCTTTCTCATCCATTTTTCCCACATTCCTCAACCCTCCCCATCCGAATTGGTGGTCTACCAAGGTACAACCCCTCTCAAGCATGCAGACATCATCAAAAATACAATAAATGTATAAGAAAAATACTGGGTAAAAGGAGAGAAGCTTGCTTTGATGAGAGTAAATATTATCAATAATATCAAGTTTAATTCAAAACTAGATGAGAAAAAGATTTGCTTAGTCTTTACTGAAGGATAAAACTTTCAGTAGTATTTCTGGAAAATGCATGAATGTAAAGAAAAAGAATTTTGAAAATCATTGATAATAGACTGATGTAGGTGAGAGAATGAATATGTTAAGATAATAAAGGTATTTCACAATATATTTATCTCAAAACATCATGCAGATGATCAATATATAATTTTTTCATTAGTCAGAAATAAATTCTATAAATAATTTTCAAAATTAGTTGTGATAGCCAAACTGATGGGTTTACTTAGTATAAGATTTCTAATATTAAAATCTCTCCTACTGAAGCTAATATTATTTCTCAAACCATCAACCTACATTCCAGAAGATTTGTTCTTGGCATTACAATCTAGGTCATGAATAATATCAAACCTTATGAGGGTAGCTTAATTTTGCCTTACAAAAAGCTCTTTTCCAATCAGCATTTGACTACTTATGAGAAATCAAGCAATCAAGCATTATTTGAGAATGATGACGATTTTCGCACTCACTTTCATCCACCTTTAAAACTAAATGGAAGAATATTTCTACTTAGTTTTTTTTCACTCTTAAAATACTTGAGTTTTGCCTTTCTCAACTGGGTTCAAAAATTGGAACGCACATAATTACATGGTAATCATATTCACAGAATAAGCTAATGCATTTTGTACTAAGTAGGCCATAAATAGTGGGATAAAAGAATAAAACAGTTGAAATATAAACTGAATGTGAAAATTTAGGACATACAGTTAGTATGAAGTCTGCTAATGACTTTGTTTCAATGAAAACTTCATCACTGCCACTTGATTTCTTCTAAAACGAATTTTTTTAACTTATTCTATTGTCCTGGATTCCAAAGACTTCCTCTTATTATTTTCCTATGCATATTATAATATTACATTTGTGATTTATTTAGAGTTAATTCTGATATGGTATAAATTTTAGATTAAGGCTCATTGTTTTGTTTACAGATAATTAATTGCTCAAGCATAGTTTGTTCAAAAAGCTACCTTCCTTTCATGAATTGCTTTTGTAACCTTTGCCAAGAATTAGTTGAGCACTGAATAAAAGAAGATTAACTAGTGGTATACATTTTGTTAGACTACTGATGCTTCCACAGTTAAAATGAAGAATTAAAAAAAATTGCCTAGTCCAAAACTGAGCACAATAATAAAGATTGAGACAGAACTTAATTACTGAGCTCTTTACACCTTCCATTCTCTTTGCAACCCTCTTCTGTGTATTGGTGGCTTCCTCATAGTTGCAAATCTAAGCAACATCACCTTTGAGTTAATGTTTGGCATTGTTTCGCCAGTATTTTTCTCATAGTGTTTCATTTTACACAAAGTTTAGTTAGATCTGCAGACAAATTACAAAGATACAAGAGTTCTCACACACCCTTCACCTAGGAATTCTTCCAGGTATCACCAATTTTTCAGAAGGCAACAAAACGAGACTGTAATATGAAAGTTTAGGGTTTATGTAGTTGTTATTTAAATAAACTTTGTAGTACTTTCAAATTTCATATTCTAAAAACGAAAATTTAGTCCAAAATCCACCCTACAGTTTCTAGGTCAGTTGTCATGCCAACACAAAAACATCCCATCACTTTCCAGCACAACTGTTTTGTTACTTTTACAGCACTTTTCTCAGCAGTTACGTTCTCTGTTCTGGCTTACTATGGATCTCCAGAAACCTCACTGTCTTCGTTCTGTATTCTCTGTTGAGACAGTGGTATCCAGCTTAATGCTTGGTGGGTACTGAGCAATTACTCAGCAAGACTTTAATGGGTAAATGAATACCTGCATAAAGGAGACAATACTTCAGGGGGAGCAGAGTTGATGCAAGACACTTGATAACTTGCACATCCACTTAGATGGCTGCTAATTCTACAACTGCAGATCTTTAAAGAGACACCACAAACAGGCACAGCTAAAGTTTTGTGGAGCTCAAATCAACAAATCATTTTTATTGCTGCCCGTTTTTTTAAAAAGATTCATTTATTTTGATTGGAAAGGCAGATTTACAGAGAGGAGGAAAGACAGAGAAAGATCTTTACCTACTGGCTCACTTTCCAAGTAGCCACAATGGCCAGAGCTGAGCAGATCTGAAGCCAGGAGCCTCCTCCTGGTCTTTCATGTGGGCACAGGGTCCCCAAGACTTTGGGCCATCTTCCATTACCTTCCAAGGCCCCAAACAGGAAGCTAGATGGGAAGTGGAGCATCCGGGACATGAACAGCAGCTACATGGGACCTTGGTGCACGCAAGGTGAGGATTTAGCCACTGAGACATTGTGCCAGGCCCTGTCGTCACCTCTTACAGGGATGGTTAGCCACTGCTGCACAGAAAGCCAATCCTTTCCAAGCAGATCTGAGAAGTTGGCTCACTGTATTTGTACCTCCTGGCATTATTCAGAGGATGTAAAAAAAAACTTACCTGGCAGGGGAGATACCATGATAATGAAGATGATGTAAAAAGCTTAAAAAAAAAAAAAGAAGAAAAGAACAACAAAAACCAAAAAACAAAACAAAAAAACCCTGTAAATCATACTCAAAGATTTGTTGAAATATGAATCACTCTTCCCTATGTAATACCATATTTGAAAAACTTACAAATTACAGTGGTTTGGGAACAGGACATACCTAGAAGGTTGGTTTAAGGTTTAACAGAATAAAGGAAGAACGATAGAGCATTTGTCTTTCCCTCCTACTGCTTACCTCTGGCATTCAGGGTCCAGGGAGGATGGAGAAAAGGAAGGGAGGGAAGGAAAAGGGAGAGATACTCTGTTCTCATATTTTCTGTGAGTACTAATGGTCTCCTAGGTCCAAGAATACCCAATGTGGCTGGAAATCAAAGCACTGCATCACTTAATCAATCAAAGGAAAAGGAAGCCGTTGGAAAACAAGCAGTGAAATACCCATCGATCAAATGAAAAGAAGTGAGAAGACAACAACACTGAGGCACCTTTATGG
The DNA here is from genome assembly GCF_017591425.1 of Ochotona curzoniae. Lineage (NCBI taxonomy): Eukaryota > Metazoa > Chordata > Mammalia > Lagomorpha > Ochotonidae > Ochotona > Ochotona curzoniae. Next base: position 719,253 of record NW_024467040.1, read on the forward strand.
CCTTTCTCCTCTCTGTGGCCGTGCCCTTTGAGAAAGGCTTAGCACTGATAAATACGCTCATTGTGGCACAGACAGACCATATACAGCACAGCACAACAATCTCACTGTCACTCCTACAATGTCTCCTGCTTATGATGTAAAATGAATTACAAATAAGTCAAATTATCTGGTGAGGTAAAGATTTAATGGACTGAATCTCACTGCCAAGAAACATATCAATATTAATGCTGAAAATAGACTTGAGGGGAAAATTCATCATCTGATTTCATGCATACATTTTGAAATACTAAAGGCAATAATAAAGTGTAAGAGAAAAATTTATAGCTAACAAGTTACCATGGAATATGATCTACATAAAAGTGGAATAGTTAATAAGTAAGACAAAGTATTAACATGAAATTATTTTGTTTAATTAAAGGGTTATTATATTAATAATATAAGTAAAACAAAAAATAATATAAGTTTGAGGCCAAAAATTTCAGTTTAAGAGAAGAGACACAAATATAAACTCAAACAATTTTTTTAAATTTTTTTTTAAGATTTATTTTTATTACAAAGTCAGATATACAGAGAGGAAGAGAGACAGAGAGGAAGATCTTCCATCTGAAGATTCACTCCCCAAGTGACTGCAATGGCCCCTGCTGTGCCAATCCGGAGCCAGTGAGAGTCAGAACAGGGGACAGGTAATGTTAGGCTGGGCTACGACACTAATCAGCAAGTGAAAGAATCAGATCTGGCAAATTCTGTGGGGGATATATGTGCCAACCCTTATGGAAATGCAATTTTTATTGGTTTGCTTAAGAGCCAGGGATGGTAGTGGGCTGAGCTATGCATGAGCATGGAACCCTCTGAAACTCCTAGGTGCTAAATTTGAAACAGACTGGGCTGGTCCAAGCTGCAGCACTCATAGGAGCATTCAAGAATAGAGTGTGGGGGTAGGCCAGGCTGCAATATTCACCAGTTCCTACAAAGGCCAGGATAGAAGGAGTAGCTTTTCAGAACTAGATACCACATGGTCAGAAAAGGCTCCTTTTAATCTGAGCCAAAAAGCAAAGAGAGGAAAAAAGGGGATGGCTAAAATGACATCAAAACTTTGCCAATCTTGCTTGATACTTGATCCATTTTTACTACATAAGTGAGAAGACTCATAGTCCTCCAAACAGAAAAAAGGAAGCAAACAGCAACTTTCTTATCATATCAGGGTGCGGTACTCTTTCCCTCCTCCAGCTTCTGCCTAACCATGTTATATTTGCTGAGTGTTTTGCTTATTCTTTTTTAAAAATTGCCATTCAATCATTTTTATGTCCATAATATTTCTAGGTGCTCTTAGTTGTCAAGTGAAATGGAATGCAGAGTTGATAACAGAATTCCAGGAAAAAGACACAAAGGAGCTTTCGGAAAACATCTGAGGGCCCAGCCTGGTGGCCTAGTGGCTAAAGTCCTTGCCTTGAATGTTCCGGGATTCCATATGGGCACCAGTTCTAATCCCAGTGGCCCCACTTCCCATCCAGCTCCCTGCTTGTGGCCTGGGAAAGCAGTTGAGGATGGCCCAAAGCCTTGGGAACCTGCACCTGTGTGCGAGACTTGGAGGAAGTTCCTGGCTCCTGGCTTTGGATAGGTGCAGGACCGGCTGTTGTGGTCACTTGGGGAGTGAATCATTAGACCGAAGACCTTCTTCTCTGTCTCTCCTCCTCTCTGTATATCTGATCTTACAATAAAAATAAATAAATCTTTTTTTAAAAAAAAGAGTGTGCTTTACTAACACAAGCTAATTGAAAGTGTGAACATTTAAAAATAAAAAGAAAACATCTGAGCATACATGCACATAAATTTGAATTTGTATGACAAAATAACAAAAACAAACTTAATGAGAAAATGAGATATCAAATACCGGAATGCTCCTTTTAAGAAAGAGTTAAACTTCTTATTCAGGTAGTTGATACAACTCAGTAAATCCATGGAAACAAATGTGCAGATGCTTTATTGCCATGGACTTGAACTTGATAGTCAAAGAGATTCATGTACATTTCATCTTGGCATGTGGTCAGGTGTCAAGAGATCCAAGGAAACACTGAGCTAAGACACTCCCCGAGAGAGGAGAGAGTAATGCAGGACAAGGACATTGACCTCCTCAACATAAAAGTCCAATCCAGCTTGCTTTCCTGTTTGGTTTCACATTTTAAATGGATGCCTTAAAACTTTAAATCTCTTTCGGTAAAACATATTATCATTGGGCATCAAAACAGATTATTAGGGAAGTCCCCAAACTTATATTTCAGGAAGCATTTTTACATGTAAAGAAAGAACCGTTGTTTTAGGAGCATCTCCATTTCCTTGCATTTGACCTAAACTAATGCATTCAGAGAAAGCCTACATGTCCATAAGGATGCAGTGACTTGAAATTCTTTTGTGGTTAAGGTACTTAAATACCATATACAAGTTCAATCCAGAGAGCAGACCATTGGGTGCATGCCCACATCTCATGTGGAATGCCTGATTCAAGTCCTGACTCCAGATTCTTGTTAATGTATAACGAGGGAGGTAAGAGGTGACAGCTCAAGCGTTTCGGCCTCTGCCACATACCTGAGCAGCCTCTATATTGTGGACATCTGTGGGTGAGCCAGCAGACAGAAAACCGCTGTCTATCCTGACTTTCAAATTCAATGAAAAGAAATGGATCAACTGTAAAAACTTTGATTCAATAGCCAACTAACAGATTCATTACTGAATGAATCTCACTTCATATAGTGATCAGCAATGGAGAAGCGAAGTTCTGTGACTGCAATACATTGGGCACCTATCTTGCTGCTTCATTTCAACAAAAACCTGCACCTCCAGGACAGATGCAATCCAAGTCTCCTGCGGGAGCAGTAGGAACCCAATAACTTGAGCTATCACTCCTGCCTCCCAGGTTCTACGTTAGCAAGAACCTGAAGTCACCAGCCAGATCCAGACCCAGGTACTGACTCCAGATGTGGGATACAAGTGTTATAATTGTTAGGCTAAAGATCTACCTCTAATTATAAACAAATTACACACTAAACTGTGCTCCAAGTTTGCAAGCTCTGCTCAAAAAATAGGCTTAAATAATGCAATAGTAAATTAAAAAAACTTCTCATAGTACAAAGAAGTACTAAATCATTGAGCCTTGATTTCCACTCTACCAAGAAGGGCTGAACCATTCTAGAAAAAAGGTGGGTGGAGCATCAGCTTTCATAGGGAGTTGCTCAAATTACATGTCTGGATGATTACTGCCATCATCCCACTATCCTCACACTCAGGGTAAAACAAAAGGTTGAGAAAGGGCAGGATGTTGGCCAAAGCTCCACATGAGAGGAAATCACAAACTTCATTCCTTGGCATCACTGGCCTTACTAAAAGGAGACAGCTTTGGACAGCCGGGAGGAGTGAGTGTAAATTGCAAACACCAGTCTCACTAGATTTATGATACAGAAGGGAATTTATGATGTGGCCCAGAAAACAATAAATTGAAATATCAGAGATGACAGGTAGATAACAGCAAGCCTGACCAGTACAGGACTATCCATTGCAGTCTCAAGGGCAAAGGGAACAATCAGTTGTTTATCTGCCAAGAAAGATGATAAAGATTGGACATTGTCCACAACTGTGTGTGTGCATATACACGGGTTTGTGTGTCAAGGATAGCACTTTGGCCATTTTAAGACTTAGGTCTTGGCATATTTTTCTACCATCTTCCCTAAACACAACTTTGCATTACAATGACTGTCACATTATTTTATGATACAATATGCAAGTAAAAATATCAAGAGACATCTTCCTGTAATGTGATTAAGTCTTACACGCTTTGACTATTTTCAGACACTGTCTGGTCCAATCTGGTCTGTGCTTTAGACTTGCGCTCATCTGACTCACCTTGATCCTCAGAGCCAAAGTCTTCGGGGTCAGTTTTGTGTTCAAACCGGTCTCACTGTGATTTAGCCTCAGGTGCCTCAGATGCAGCTTTTCTGCCTGGATGTGTCTGTCTCTTGCCCCTGTTGGGGTTCTCTGGGTGGCTCTATAATCTTCCTTTGCTGTCTTCCCAGCGAAAGGCAGGACCTGGCAAAGACAGAAGATAGTCATGCAACATATTTGTACAGAACTTTTGGGAGCCTCACCGTGGGGGCTCTGATGACCGTTTAGAAAATTCCTCCCTTTAAACTTTCGAAAAGAACACTCTTACTGGAAAGCTGTTTCATGCTTTTATCTCCCTTGCTCAATCTTACCTAATTTCAAAGATGTAACCATTGAACTCCTCGGCAATCAGTAACATTTACAACTCACCTTTTACCCGGAGTTTAGACTAAAACAATCCCCAGTTGTACAGCAAATATTTTTTCTACCAGAGACAAAATTGTATTTTGTAAAACCAAGGATACCTCTCCAATAAAATGTAAACATCACCAGGGTTTTTAAAAACAGTGAGTATGGAGTGGTGCTTCCATCACCTGTGCACATACATGCACCATCTTTAGGATCCTGAGCGGGACCCAGTAATAGTCTTCAATTTACTTTACAAGAGTGTAATTTCATCAGATTCCTAAAATAATCCTCTAGCAGAAAGCACTGATTTAGCTATGAAATACAGTTGTCAACTCTGGATATAATATCTGAGAAAGCAAAGAAACAGTACACCATGAAAAATTAATATATTCACTCTAAAGAAAAAAGCAGGAAAATCTGACATGCAATCCAAAGTTGGAGCTGTATTACTCTCTGATCCTGAAACGTAACACAGCTTTTCCTGTTGAACCATAAACCTCTATAGCAGGCTTGTACATTCAAAAGCGAACTTTAAAAATTATTCCTCATGTTTGAATTTTTCAAAAGTCTATTCATTCCCTCTTTTAGTTCTTGTTTTCTTGCTTAGAAAGAAGAAATCAGATAAAATGCATGCTGAGGCACATAAGTGTGCACACACACAAACACACATCCTGAAAGACTATGATTTACTGAAATTGCTTAGTTCTTGTTTTCTTGCTTATAAACAACAAATAAGATAAAATGCATGCTGAGGCGTGTAAGTGCACACAATTACACAAGCATATCCTGAAAGACTATGACTTGCCGAAATTGCCAAAGATATATGTCTGGGCCGGTGGTGTGGCCTAGTGGCTAAAGTCCTCACCTTGAACGTGCCAGGGTCTCATATGGGCACCAGTTCTAGTCCCGGCAGTTCCACTTCCCATCCAGCTCCCTGTTTGTGGCCTGAGAAAGCAGTCGAGGACGGCCCAAAGCCTTGGGACTCTGCACCTGTGTGGGAGACCTGGAGGAGGTTCCTGGCTCCTGGCTTCGGATCAGCGCAGCACCAGCCGTTGCGGTCACTTGGGGAGTGAATCATCGGATGGAAGATTTTCCTCTCTGTCTCTCCTCCTCTCAGTATATCTGACTTTCCAATAAAAATAAAATAAATCTTTAAAAAAAAAAAAGGTATATGTCTACCCACCATCCTGTATCAGGACTGCTTTATTTCTTTAATACATATATATAGTTATTTATTTATCTCCCTCTATGGGATTATCCCACTCCCCTCACTATCTGCCTACTTCCCTCTCTTATTATTTGTCCTCAAATTATTACAATAGCACAGTCATTTGTTTCACTGTGGCAGGATTAACTTTCTGATATGTAAATGTATCATGACAAATGTAGGAAAAGAAAGAAAATAAAGTAATATAATGTAAAAGGATAGTTAAAGAAACAGCAATGGGGAATCCATTATTATTTGGCAGTAAAGATGCATGCTGTATACATTTGTTATTTCCCAGCATGCTAATCTACCAAGTACAGTTCACAGTATTGTTTGTGTGTGCATTCTGAGTATTAGTTATCACATATCTGAGAGAAAATATGATAAAAATGTGATACGGACTGTTCTTTTTTATCGTTTTTTTTTTCATGATGCAGTTTCACAGGCTCAGGGTTTTCCCCTTCCACTCCCTTCCTCACCTCCTATTGTTTTTCCCTATATTATCGCAATAGTATAGTAGGACTGTTCTTTTTTGTTGTTGTTTAAAGGAGATCTTCCATCCACTGATTCATTCCCCCAAGCAGCCATGATGGCCAGAGCTGCGCCAAACTGAAGCCAGGAGCCAGGAGCTTCTTCCAGGTCTCCCATGTGGTTGCAGGGTCTCAAGGCTTTGGACCATCCTGGACTGCTTTCCCATGCCACAAGCAGGGAGCTGGATGGGGAGTGAGGCTGCCAGGATTAGAAACAGCGTCCAAATGGTATCCTGGTGCATGCAAGGCAAAGACTTTAGCCACTAGACTACCGCGCCAGGCCTGGGACTGTTCATTTAAGAAGCAGCTTTCCGCAAAACAAAACAAAACAAAAAACATGCCATGAAACCCTTCTACTTGTTAAAAGTATTTTTTTATTTATTTCTTTATTCAGTGCTGTGTTGTCATAAGACAATTCAATGTATCTTACAGACCCTAAATAAAATTTCATTGGGGATAACAATGATGACATAGAAGAACTAAAGCCAGGGTCTGTCAAGATTATTTTTGGGAGCTTAGCATCATTACTTTCTGCCCACACTACTCAATCTATGTGGTCTAAATTAAAGACACACAGAGAGCAAGACCGAGTCTCTATAAAATCTCCCCCTTGCAACCTCTGCCAAGCTTTGGGGAAGGAGAGGGCACCGAAAACAGGAGGGAGAAGAGAACGGTGAGGTGCCCTCAGTGCCATCCTGGGCTCTGCGGGTCTGCTGCTACCACCACTGCTCTTCCCTAATCTGACTCACCATAACTTTTAGCATCCGAAAATGGCAAGCGCAAAGGCCAAGGAGAATAGAGGACTGTGGAGGTCAAGTGGAAGTTTTCTTGTCTCTTTCACCCATGTAGAAGCAGCAGAAGAGAGAGGGCTGAAAAGGCAGGATGAAGCCTGCAACTCCTATCTAAGGAACTTCTTTCCTGGGTTTGCAAATAAGCTATGCAAATAAGTTCAGGCCCAGGGAACAGTTTCCCACTTCCCTCTTCCTTCCTCTTAACAGTCTTAAAAAACAAAACAAAACAAAATAGAAATTGCATCCTTCCAAATTCAATTCAAAAGCATTATCACTGTCAACTTCTTCACTGACCTTCTGAGCTGGGTTTTGGTAAACTCTACTCTTGCAGGTCTGTCCTAGTCTGATGGCTTTGGGTGCTTACACGTCTTACTTTAGCTGCAAGATGGTGTATATCCTGACAAGCAGGGCCAGACTTAGTTCCAAACACCAGGTATGAGAGCTAAACAAATTTAAAAGTTCTGGATTCTTCTGAGGAACTAATCTATCATTGTCCACTTTGCTAACCAAAGCACAAAAGTGTGTATTTCTTTACAACGTGCACAATGTTAAGAAATAGGGATTCTGGCTTGTTTTGGAATTAGCATTAATGGTCCATGTGGACAGACTATATAATTTTCAGAAAGACAACTGCCATGATAAAGTTTCTTTCTCCTTCGAGAAGACTGAACACCCAGGTTTCAAAATCAACAGCACATAACCAATCATCCCTGCTAGAGTATCAGAAATACAGTCTTAATTGAGCTTCAAAATTTTAATCAGTATAGCTTTATACTGTCATATTCACAGTCCACATTTCCAGGTGATTAGTGTATGAAGTTCTAGATGAGAGTCCCAGAGCTCATCAAAGTGGGAACTAAGCTTTGGCTTGCTTAAGAAACTACACAATCTTCTGTTACCTTGCATACAAACAGCATGTGAGGCAAAGGCCCAAAGGTGAGAAGCTTACAAAGTTTGAGCCCTATTGCTCCTTGTGACAACGCACACTGAAGATTAAGAAACATACTCTCAGCAGTAGTAAGCTTCTTTTAAATACCATGGGCAAAACCAAGGCTTTGTAGAGCATATCTTGTCTCAATTAATACAAGCTGACAGCAGAATCATGTTTTAATTGAGCAATACCCTCTTATTAGCAAGATGCTCCCAAGATCCTTCTCATCACACATTACCAAAATGAAAGTTGGAAGGGCTGGGAACATGAATTTGAACAAATTCTCTCATAAGCAATACTCAAGTAGAAAAGTTTAGTGATTTGGCATTGTTCTTCTGAATGGTTCATTCCAGATGCAAATCATCTATTATCTTTGCAACAGAACTCTTCCTCTAAGTCCTGTGACTAATCCTCCCACAGCCTGCATTCTTCCCGCCACACACATTTATCACCCTTTTCTTATCCAAACCCATCAGAAACACTGATGTATTCAAAGACTAGAGTTCCTTATGTAGTGAGTAACTTAATGGAAAAAATGAAAACAGAAAATGAAAAATAGAGACAAGATATATCAAGATCCATCCCTTAGCAAAAACCAAAGGAAAGGTAAAGATAATTAAGACAACCAGAATGACTAAAAGAAAATGCACATAAAGATAGCAACCCACACAGAAAAGCCAATTTCACAATAAAAATAAAAGATGAGGCTTTCTGACTTTTTCTCTGTACAAATACGGTTAAGTGATTTCATCATTTCTACAAAAGAGAATTGCTCTTTGCCTAGGGCTAAACATCCTACACAGTTTTTTTCCCAGAAAACTGTAGCCCAAGACATAGTATGTAACCTTTCTTCACTGTCTTTCTTATTTTGTCTACTCTTGCCACTAACTACATCAGTGGTGAAAAGGTCACTCTTCTGCTTTTTACACTGGCAGAAATATTTAGACAAGAAATTGACTTTTCTCTCCCTACCTGTGATAATCTCAAGCATATTGAAGACTTCTATACTGTACCTAAATTCCCAGAGAATATATTTTAGTGCTACAATCTGATAGCATTTACAGAAATAGGCCGTACTTGGTTAACTTCCCTGAGGATGAAAAATACAACCCCCCAGTCACTATTACCTAACAACTATTGTGGCCATTTTGCTATTGACTGAAGTGTAGAAAATCTGTTTATTATTATTTTTTTTAGGTAATATAAATCAGTTTACTTGAGAGGAAAAGAGATAGAGACAGATAAGATTCTCTCAAAATGCCCACAACAGCCCACATTTCAGACCAAAGTCAGGGGTCAGGAACTCAGTCTGGGTCTCCCATGTCAATGACAGGAACCAGATATACTTGGCAGGAATGCCAGATCAGAAGCAGAGCAAGAACTAACTCAGGCACTACAATGAGAAGGGGGTATCCCAATTAGTATTCTGTTACTAGGCCAAATACTCATTTATAGGAGATTTATATCCTATGAAATTGTCTACTCTCATTAATGTTGCCACGTATTAGAAATTGAAATTCACCAGCTGAAGTAACTTATCAAAATTTTAAAATCTGCCATTAAATAGTGATTGATTCATTCACTCAACATTAACTCAGCTGTGACATTATTTTATATAAACAGCAAAACAAAGAAATGTAAAAGCATCTATAAATGTAACAATGAACAAAACAAGGCCCCTTCCTTTAAGAGAGTTGCAGTTATGTCAGAGAATACAGAAGAAAGCATATGCATAATCTTTTCAAGTTACAAAAGCAGAAAATGTGATATGGATACTTATGGCCGGGAAATTCGAGCTTGGAGTTTGTGGGCTGGAAGGAAAGTAGATCAAAGGAAGTTGCTTAAAGGAGGAGGTATTTGAAATGTGAGTAGAATCAGCCAGGAAATGGACAAAAGGCATGAATAAAAGACATTTCAAAGTGTGAGAAAAACACATGAAAATCAATCATTGGGAACATGTACCCTAAAGTTCTGGTATTCTGAACTTAAGGATTGAAAAAAAGGAACAAGTGAGAAAAGATTTTTTGGGACAGTGTGGAAGCACTTAAATGCTGCTCAAGTTCAGGAGTGCAGGTCAGAACATGGAATTGTGTGACAGGAGACAGACAGAGCTATAACCCTAACCCTAAACCCTAACCCTAACCGTAACTGCACAAGAGCAAACTGAAGGAAAGAGGCGGAAGACATGCTCAGAAGAGCACACTGACAGCTCAGAAGGAAGCTAACAGTTGAAGGGCAAGTGGGCAGCAGGGAATGAACTTATACTCAGCAGGACAAAATGTAAGCACATAGAATCCCATGTATTTCTTGTCTTACCCAAACTACCACTGGGAAATAAAACATATTCAGGTTTCCAAAACCATGATCCAGCTAAAAATAAGACACAGCCCTCCCTCAAATCTGCTTTATGGTTTCAGGATAACAAACTATGCAGATGCTCAAGTTCATTATAGAAAACCTCATAATATTCTATACAGATTACCTATGCATATCCTCTTGCAGATGTATATTCATCATCTCTGGATGATAATAAAAACACTATATAAATAACTGTTATACAGTATTATTTAGGGAATAATGACAATATCTATACATGTTCTGTATGGACACACTTTTTTTAAACAAACATTTTTATTCCATGATTGTTGAATCTGCAGATACAAGACCTCAGACCAAGGACAGCCAACTGTCTAGACAACAAGTTAATAAATTCAAATATATTTTCCTAACACCAAATGTTATTTCCGCCCTCCTTTAGGATCCTAGGAGCTATCCAGGTTTCCAGATACTTTATTTGTATCCAGCTTAGTTCAATTTGACTTGTAGTCCTTTGAAGGCAGGGGAAGTATTTATCTCTCCAAATCCTAAAAGTTGCCCACAGGAAAAGACTTGCCATCTGCCTATCACAAAGAAATGTGCGCTCAAATTAAACAGCTTTGTTAACACTATGAAAAATTCAGGTGACTATCACACTGATTAGAGATTATTTAAATAAATTTACAATTCTATTTTTCCTTTACCATTCTGTTTCTTACCCAAAGAAAATTATAGAAACCACTCAACAGTTCTGTTGTTATTAAATATTTTTTTTAAAGTAAGAATCTCATTAACTCTAAAGCACTGTAAACTTGAAGATCTATCCTGAGATTGTGAAATGAGTTTACTCTAGAGTAACAACCAGTTTCTTTTTCTATAAAAGTACAGACCAGTAAACATGTCAGGTGGCCCTGTCTTACAGCCTGCTACTTGATGCCATCACTCAACTTTGCTATTGTAGAAGGGAAGTCACCATGGACACTATTTAATGATTAAGCATGGTTGTGTTCCAATGAAACTCAATTGGCAAAAACTGACAGTCTATGTGTGGCTCTTGAACTGTGGTTTGTTGACATGTACCTAGCAACCAGCCAGCTGTGACAACTGGGAGCTGGAGCAGAGCCAGGACTGGAAGCAGGCTGCTGTTGTTCCTCTTCCCAGTCCTTTCTCCTCAAGTTAAATTTATTGGTTCCTCTTGTCTTGTCTCACACTAAGGACTCCAACCTAACACCCAGTACTGCTCTTTCCACCTCTTTCCAAGGTTGATTTCTTCTTTAGATTGAATACCTACCTACTGCACATGTGCATTGCCACATTTTATGGACACTTAAAACTCAGTGTGTTGAAAATTTAAGTCCATTATCTTGCTATCTTGCCTGTTTCTTCCTCTTGCATTCTTTAGTTAATAACATCACAGGAAGGTTCAAGAATTTCATGAGAAAAAATAAATAGAATTACAAGATAACGAGAATTTCCCATGAACTTTCTGGTCCTTAAATCACACTAGAAACTGCAGTTACGCCTTCATTTCCAGGTTGGGTCCAGGGCCTTGGAAGAGGAGAGGGGGTGCCCACTTCCTGAACCCCATCTCACAGTTGACTGCATGTACTAGACGGGCTGACTGCAAAGCAAGACCTTTGTGTTGCCAAGACAACCAAGGCTAAAGGAGCTCCCCCTCTGCTTCTCTGTCCAGACCTAGAGAGTGAGACGGTAGAGCTAATGCTCCCAGAATAGGAAGATAGTCACTTGGATATTCTCCTTAAGATACCTCTCTATTAACTCAGACACCTGAGTCCCCCATGCCTCCCCCTATGTTCATGACTGTGAGACGAAAAAAAAAAAAAACTTGAAAACTTGAAGTCATTTCCTGTAAAGACAGTATTCAGTTAGACATTCCACTCTCTACTTCTTCATGGGCAGTATCTTCCTATCACTTTGCTTTGATTAAAGATTCTGTTATGCTTGTGTTTGCTTCCCAGCTCTTTATTTTTACACTAAATTGAGGAAAGAACCCACCAAGCTTTTCAGTAATATGAGAGCTAATTAAGAGATATATTAATTAAGAGAGTAATTAAGAGATATATAATGATGGTGGGCCAGTGCAGTGGATCAACAGGACAATCCTTGGGCCTGCAAATGATGGCATCCCATATAAGGGCCAGTCTGGTTCTAGCTGTTACATTTCCCATCTAGCTCCCTGCTTGTGAACTGGGAAAGCAGCAGAGCACAACACAAATATTTGGGACTCTGTGTCCATATGGGAAACCTGGAGGAGGATCCTGGCTTCGATTCAGCTCCAGCAACTGCAGACGTTTAGAGACTGAACCAGTGGATGGAGGATTTCTCTCTGTGACTCTCTGTTAATCTGCCTTTCAAATATAAGTAAATAAAAATAGAATGGATTTTACTGTCCTCTTCTAGTTATACATAGCCTCTATGCTTGAGGAAGAAAGTTCTTGAACCAACAGGTGAACTTCAGAAACTGGAATCCCTCTGAAATTGGGTACAAAACTTTGTGAGTCCTCAATTTTAAAAGAAAGACAAAAGAGGCTATACAACCTATTTGCTTGGTTCCCTCTCCCCCAAAATTCACGTTGCTACTGTGATGATACTGAGACTTCAGTGGGACCTTAAGAGAAGCTTCTTGTATAAAGGCAGAGCCCTCACTGATTAGCTATTTATTGCACTATTACAGCAGCAAAGATCCAAATCAGACTCTATCAAAAGGACAATTTAAAAATTGCTACGCAGGGCACAATCTGCAACCTTAAGTTGCATTTTAGTCATACTCCTCTGTCTCAAACTTAGTGCCTGCTTCAGATATGGTGAACACTGTATTCTCTTCCAACCTTGCACACCAAATGCCACTTCACCCCTCCAAATCTCTGGATTTGTTGTTCCCTCCAGTTGTACAGTGCTTCTCTGCCTGTTAGGCATTCTTTAAGTCCTAGCTCAAATCTCAGTTACCAGCCTCATTTAAGCTTTGGCCAAGTGTACAGCTAAGCATGTGCAACAAAAGGACTGTTAAATAGATTCCTGTTGTATCTATATATATTAACAGGGTCTGAAATGTGTTAAATTCAAGGTTTTACACTATACAGAACAAATTGCTACAACTATTTGGATACATGTTCTGAACATTTAACTAAATTCACACATACCCTTACTGGTGTCCCTACATGTTAATGAGATCAACAGTAAAGACCAAGAGCCTAGCCACTTTGATTGGAATCTTGACTGAGCCAGATACCAGTAACCATGGCCAAGTGATACAGTGCTTCTGTTTCATGATGTAGAAAGATTCAGAGAGTAAAAGCATCCATCAGCATTATTCTGGCAACTAAATTAATGCAAGTGTACAGCAATTAAAACATGTAAGTAAATCCTGTTAATGTATTTATTTATTGAAACCCAGGACTAAACATTATAAGAAAATCAAAAAGCAAAAGAAATTGACCTTGTCCACCTAAGTCTCAAGCTTCTGTCAAATGAGTTGATTAGTCAAATTACTAACAAAGTCAGCTCTCCTTATGGATGGTTTACATAAACTGGAACTGACTCAAGCCAATCTGGTGATTTTCTTTTAGTAGTCTCCAATGGCTAAAAATATTAGCTCAAAAGTACTTCTAAGGCACAGCACAGGTACACCAGAATAACTAATCTAGATAGTGCAATGCCAGAGCCTTCCTGGTCACCTCATTGCTTACCAAGCACCCAATAGGAAAGGAAAATCCGTAAGTGGGAAATCAGATAGACAGAGAAAGAAACACAATCACTCAGCTTCTAAGGAACCAGTGCCTTGTTTACCAGGGAAATGGAATATTGGGCATTAGCACAACTCACCTGACTACAGAAAAGCTGTAAGATGTAGATCCTAACATTACTGAAAATAAGTACACACTGTTTGATGTAGATGGCTATTATCTGAATGCTACAGTTCAATGATGTATTTTACGACTGTCCCTGACAAAAATTTTCAGCCCAAAAAGCTGACTCACAGTATAATTATTTCAGTTGTGTAAATAGCACTTTTTGTTCCCCAACAAATGGCCCGAAAGATCACTTTACTCTTTATTAAAGACATAATAAACACAGCTTAGGTTAGAATACTAGTTAATAATGAAACTAGGGAATAGGAATATAAATCCTAGGTTTCCATGCCCAGTATTGGAGGAATACCATGATATAATCCCAACTAAACTTCCAACTTTATCAAACATGATAATGTTTCTAGAATCTTCAAACAAATGGATCTCCTTGCAATATGCCCAGTAACACCCACTTCTTGAGCCAAACTATGTGTATGTCCTCTAACTCAGTTTTCCCCTCACTTCTTCAAAATCAAAGTCCAATTCTTTCCTTCAGACCTTATATAAATGACATGAAGCCATTCAACGTGATTCAACTGAGGTAATTTTCGAGGTTCTCAACTTTCATAAACCTAGCACAGCACCCTCTGGGCTTCCACAGTCCCTGTGAGCAGAGCTACCAGCACAGGTGTTTTTTTCTTCCATACTGGATGCTCTCAGAAGACAATGTCCATGTCTGCTCCACCTGTAAAGGCCCATTTGCTTACACACAGGAACACTTACTTGTGGCAGGTGTTCATATATTTTGCTAAACTATGCAAGGAAGATGTAATAAAGCTCAGTGTGATTGATGATTAACTGAAATGGCTAGGCAAGATGTGCTAGGAAGGTGTTCATTTAAAATGACATGCAACAACAACAACAAAACCCACAATCACCTTGTTTTCCTGTGCAACAGGCTATGAATGAATTTTGAGGCTACCACAAAATGATTTCTTACCATCCTATTTGTTTTATCACCATCATTTACCATCTTACTGACCATCCAGCTACAAAGACTAATTGGAAACTTCCCTTAGCCCTGAACGTAACTGACAATATAGTTCCACGTTAAATAACTCATAAGACAGGGCTGCTCCCCTCCTTCTCTGACTACAGTCTCAAAATACTGCTTGTTTCCGACCCCGTGAATATAGAGTTCTCCAGACTGTGTATCTAGTTTCAACCATCACTTCCAATATGCTTTAAACTTTAACTATTCAAGGACAAAAACTCAGTGTCAGAGAATCTAACACACAATAGAGCTCCAAAGTGCAAAAACAGGGGAAGACCAGCAAAAGAAACCCCTAAGTCTTAATGCTCTGGTACTGTTTGGGAAGAAGTTCACAAGTCCTAATATGCTATTTGGCACTGATTGAAGTTCTTATTAGATCACGAGATGGAGGTTGGTTACACACTCTCTCTCCTTTTTTTTTTAAAGATTTATTTTTATTGGAAAGTCAGATTTACAGACAAAAGGAGAGACAGAGAGAAGGATCTTCCATCTGCTGGTTCACTCCCCAAGTGGCCACAAAGGCTGAAGCTGAGCTGATCCCAAGCCAGAAGCCAGGAGCTTCTTCCAGGTCTCCCATGCAGGCCACAACAGTCACAAGGCTTTGGGCCATCCTTTGCTGCTTTCCCAGGCCACAAGAAGGGAGTTATATGGGAACTGAAGCAGCCATGACATTAACCAGCACCCATATGGGATCCTGGCACATGCAAGGAGAGGATTTAGCCACTAGGCCATCTCACCAAGCCCTGGCTTCACTTCTATTTGAAACCATAAGGCTGTGCTCATTAGCAATTCTGTCTGATGAACCTATGTTCACAGATGATATTTCACTGACTACTCAGTTCAAAAACTGTTACACATCGGGCCCGGCGCGGTGGCGCAAGTGGTTAAGGTCCTCGCCTTGCATGCCCGGGATCCCATATGGGCGCCGGTTCTATCCCGGCAGCCCCGCTTCCCTTCCAGCTCCCTGCCTGTGGCCCGGGAAAGCAGTTGAGGACGGCCCAAAGCTTTGGGACCCTGCACCCATGTGGGAGACCCGGAAGAGGCTCCTGGCTTCGGATCCGCATAGCATCGGCCATTGCGCTCACTTGGGGAGTGAATCATCAGACGAAAGATCTTCCTCTCTGTCTCTCCTCTCTGTATATCTGCCTTTCCAATAAAAAAATAATAAAAATAAATCTTTTTAAAAAAACCTGTTACACAAATGACTTTTAGTATATGTTCTTTGAGACATAAGTAATTTCCAGAAGCCCCAAACTCTAGAAGAATAAACAACCTAAGTCCTGGACCCAGATGAAAGAGATTTCCAAATGGATGCTCTGACTTAAACTGTTTATGGGAAGCTTATGTTAGGTATACTAGTAGACACAGCATCCATGATCCATGGAACATTCCGTCTCCGCTATCATGTTCCTCCTACCTCTTGGATTACTGGAATGGCAACTGAATCTTTATGCAGGTAGCAGCAGAACCACATGATTTAGCTGAGTTAGCTTTTGAAATATCTCTTATGTATATTTGTTAATGGATAAGCATGTCTGCTAAGCAAACTGAAGTCATAACAACAGATTATGTAATTCTTCATAATGATAAAATAGATCTAGAAATGTGAAGTTTGCATCATGATCGTTTTTCCATGCACGTTTTAACTAAATAACCCCTGGTTGGATGTCTCTTCCACTTCCTAGATTACTCTGATGGCATTATTTTCAAGTGCCCCATTTCTAAGGCTTTGGCTGTGTCCCTCTTCACTTAAATTTCTATTTGGTTTCCATAGTGATTTGTTTGCTCATTAGACCACAACAAAATAGAACCACTAAATCAAGCACATTAGCATTCATATGACCATAGCTTCCTGTATTTAGATAAATGATACTGGCAGAAAACTTGAAATATCTCTTAAAATATTAAGACTTGAATAATGCCATCCATTAAATCTCAAAACTGTTGCCCTGAAAATTTAATTTGATATCTTACACTAACAAGAAAAAAAGAATGGGGCAAGCAAGACAGACTACATTATCACATAACAGCCATTTCTTTGAAATTAAGGGATGCCTTTGGGCAAAAGTAGAAGTCTGTGGTGATACAGAAGGAGAACACAGGACTTGGTTACTCAGATTTGGTTCAAATCCCAATGCTCATGTTTGGTAGCTGGGAAACCTTGGGTAGGCTTCAAAATCTATTGGATTCTCAATTGTTTTAACAGCAACCTGGGCATTTGGGCTAATAATACTTTGTTTGGTTTACTCTGCAGATTACAGATAACACATGTTCAAAACCTTGCACTGCAGACTTTCTAACACAAATCAATTCATACTAGGTTAAGACTTATAATTTCAAAAACTGGGACCTTGCACTATTTTAATATCATTGGACATCACACTTGCTCCAGACTACATACTTGCTATCCTAAGAAGAAATTACATGTATTGAAATATCCATGTTAAACATCCAACTTTAATGAGATCCACAGAACTAAAGATCATGAAGTTCAAAGTTTAAGAACTAACAAACAGATGTCATGTGCTGAGTGGCTTAAAGCCCAGTCTCTGGACACTTACAGGTTCCTACCCTGGCTTTTTCTTGCTGTGTGACCTTAGAAAGAGGATGTCTCCTGTGCACATCTGAGTTTCCTAACTGTGAAATGGAGCCACCAAGAGTGCTCACCTCATGCAGTTATACTAAGGATTAAACAAGAGCACCAGGTAATGCCCAACATTGCCTTTCATTATTATTGTTATTGAAATATCTTTGCCTGACAGTCATATCACATGTATTTCCAGTTCTAATTATTTCTGGCCATGCTCTGAGATCTTCCTGTTCATCCTCCACAAACAGAAAATAAGAGGCTATCCTTGATAAGGAGCCAAATTGGAGAATTTCTTGAAAAGTATTCGTTGCTGTCTCCACGGCATTAGACCTGTCCCCAGGCCATGCTAGCAATGCTACAAGGATTCTGTCACAGTCTCCCTTCTTATTATGTTTGTTTACAAACCTGTCCTACTCAGAGAGTGGAGGAATTCTGCAATCCCTAACCACTCTTAGAGCAGTTAGTGTGTTATCACTTGCCCTGCACAACATGTTTGGTTTTAGTCAGCAGGGATAGTAGGACAAAAGTTCTCAGCATGGTGCAGATTTTCCATTAAGATTGTAAGATGAAATTACCATGTGACAAAGCTGGGAACTTTGACCTCTGAATGGGTCAGAATTCGGTAACTGGCTGATGCTATGGTATTGTTTCCTGCCAAATCCCCTTCCTGAATGATGGCTCTGCCTCAGATTGACTGGAATTCTGACTCAGTGCTCACACCATGGCTGGCCTAGAGCACATGACAGTGAGAACTCAGGCATAGGTCTTGTTCTAGGCAGCTCTGACACAGAAATTCCACTCCTGTATATATAACCCAGAGGAATGTTTATGATCAGCAAGAGACAAATTCAGAATGGCCATAGCCACATTATTCATAATAGCTCACAAACTGAACTAACCCAAATGACCACTAGAAACAGGAATTCAGAGGGAGCTTTCAGGTACGTGAATACAATGATGTCCTGGGAGGGTGGCATACTCTAAGAGGGCAAAGAAATTTGGTACCACCACTGCTCCCATCCAGTCCTTGTTTTAGGCTTCCCACCTATTTAGCTGTTCACAGATGTATTCTTTATAGTATACTGGTAAGTGGTATTAAAGAAGACTTGGAAGAATACAGACCTACACCGCAGCCTAGCAGTGTTAACACACAAGAGAACAAGGATTACACAAAGCCAACATGGACCAATTAAAAAAAGTACATCCTTAGAGCAAACATGAAGCAGCAGGCTGAGATGAGGGAGCATACACAGAGGCCACCTGTGAAAAAGGAGGTACAGGTTCTGAAAAGGCATGCTGGGATGCTGAGGATGATGGTGAAAAAAAAAAAAAAAACCAAGAGAGAGACAGCAGAAGAAAATTAAGAGTCTTTTTGAATCCAGATATGGAGCTGCTTAATCCTTTTAGTTATGAGAAAGAAGACGCATCCTTATTTCCAAAATTAAAAAACAAAAACAAAACAGGGGACTAGTGCCCCAAACCTTACATTAATCCTCTACTTTCAAGCACCAGGATCCCATATGGCTACCAGTTCGTGTTCCAACTGCTCCACTTCCCATCCAGTTCCCTGCTTGTGGACTGGGAAAGCAGTGGAGGACAACCCAAAGCCTTGGGACCCTGCACCCATGTGAGACATACAATAAGCTCCTGGTTTGGGATTGTCTCAGCTCTGACCATTGCGGCCACTTCATGAATGAACCAGCTGATGGAAGATCTTTCTTTCTGTATCCCCTTCTCTCTGTAAACCTGCCTTTTTAATAAAAATAAATCTCAAAAAGAGAAAGAGAAATATTGCTGAATAGTTACACAACAGAGTCATACACAGAAATACAAGACCAGTAAACCACTAGTACATACCATAGCATGCAACCATGTGTTTGAATTCTGACATAGAATGAGGACCATCACATTGTTCCATTTATGTGAAATTTAAAGACCAAATAAATTAAGGTGTATTGACAGTAATCACAACAGAGGTTAGCTGAGGGGCAGGTGGTGGAGGGTAGAGCACAAACTGTAAGGGGCTTCAGAACTTTTCAATATGTTAGAAATGTGCTATATTTTCATCTAGAGATATTTGTATTTATATTTAAAATTTGCATTTAGATTTCTGTTACTGCATACAAATGATACCTTTTTAGATAATCCATCAAGCAAAATACACTTATTTACTTAAAAACTTTTAGTCTCTCGTCTGAACATTGACTTGTTCATTTGCTCTTTCATTCTATTAGTTGCCCAATGTCTAGCACTATTCTAAGCACAAGGAGCACACCAAGCAGGGTCTTCCTCATTCAGGGACTCAGATGCTAGCAGAGAAAATCATTTCACTCACAGCCTGCTCATTTGGCAAGAAATCACACACCACCTTCTGATACCTCATCTGTTCCTTTCTTCAATAACTTGAAATTTTATAAGTTGCTTAAATTTACAGCTGGTCTCAACCGTAAGTGTAAATTCCTTGGTTGTTTCAAACCTTCCTAATCTCTTAAATGCCTAGCACAGAGTCTTATGAAACACAGAAAAGCTCCATATTTTTTGTTGTTGTTGTTGTTGTTGTTTATTAAACCCATCTTATCACAGTACTTTTTTTTTTACCTCAGGTTTCCTGGCAAGCTTTCTTGTCTCTATATTTTTCATTTTTCTCTGTCCCCCATGAATTGGCAGACATGCAAATTACTTACTAATATACTACATGGTTTATACTTAGATATGTATGAATTTACCAGTACAGTGTAGCTTATATTATTTAAAATTTTCTTTTGTTAGCACTTCATCCTCTAAAGCTTAAAAATATGGAGGGGTGAAATAGATAAAGCAAGACATAGACTCACGTTGTTAAGGAAAAATTATAACCTTGCTTGAAAGCTTGCAATGCACTGGAAAACCAAAACCAGCCACATCTCTCTGGTTTCTCTTTCTTACATTGCCCAAGGCCCTGCCAACATCCTATGTATCAACATGCCCTAAAAATATCCTGGGGATGACATTGAAGATGCTGTGTTTAGCCATCTCCCAGTGTTCTTCATTTATTTACTGTGGCTTTCCTTAGAGTTATGAATGAGGAAAAGTTTTAAGCATGCAGAATTAAATGTGGTTAACAATCATTACAACTGCTGTCGTAAACAGAAGCAAAGTGAAATAAAGAACTGTAATTTGCTTCTGTTTCCTAATTTTCTTCTTTGATCTTATTCCATATAGCAGGTCTCGCATAACTGCTAAACCCACTTGCTGTGATCTAAAGTCGTAAGCCCATGAGGGTGACATGCTTTAAGGATTTATTTATTTTTGTTTGAAAGGCAAATTTATAGAGAGAAGGAGAAACAGAGGTCGTCCATCCTCTGGTTCACTCTCTAAATGGCTGCAATGGCCAGAGCTGAGACTATTTAAAGCCAGGAGCCAAGAAGCTTCTTGCATGTCTACCACATGGGTACAGGGGCCCCAGGACTTGAACCATCATCCACTACTTTCGTAGGCTATACACAGGCTATATACAGGAAATAGAACAGCTGGGACTAGAACTGGTGCCCATATGGGATGCTGAACTGAAAAGGATTAGGTTGTTGAGCCATGCCAGGAGCTTTATCTCCTCCCACATGGATGGCAGGGGTCCCAATACTTGGGCCATCTTCTGCTTTTCCCAGGTCATTAGCAAGGCTATGGAAGTGGAGCATCTGGGATATGAACTAGTGCCCACATGGGATGCTGTTAATACAGGCACCAATTAACCCAGTAGATCACAAAACCGCCCTCAAGGGTTGGACTTTGAGGAATGGACCTCACTCCATGTGTAAGGAAGCACATTTACATTCTCACAAAACTGTGGCATCTGGTGACTGCTCCATTAGGGGAGGCATGACCACTTTCTACAGATGGAGCAGGTTGAGCCACACAGTCCTATGGCTCCCTCTATGCAGCACACTGATGTAACCGAATTGGTGTTTCTCTGAGTCCTTTCTAATACGCAGAAGTAGAACCCCAAATGTCACATGATTTCATTTTCTGCACTCTGTCCTCTCCCGAGATAACTGCCTCTGTTGTAAATAAAAAGGTATCAGCCTGGGACAATCCTGAAGTCATGTTTTGTTCCAACCAAGTCAGAGTTCAATAAGGAGCCATAAAGTTAGTATTATCCCACGAAAACCCAAAACACAGACACACACACACAGAGGCTCCAACTTGGGCTCACTCTGATCCTTTCAGGATTAAGACCAAAAATCCCTATACAATCTCAGCATGATCTGCATCTGCTTGGCTCTTTGTCCCTTCCCATATCACTATTCTTCCTTTTAATTTCTTAAGCACATTCTGTTTCCCCTGCATGAAACACCCACTTTTCCCTTTCCTTATCAGCAAGTTAATACCAATCACTCCACCTGCCATTTCCCCTGGGAAGCATTCTCTGCTTCTGCAGACAGGGCTGAATCACTGTCCAACACAGTAGCATAACACCTGTGCTTCTAGCTTGCAATTTATCACAGTCTGTAATGAGAGAACACTGTAATTTTTTCAGGTGTATGCTTTACTCTCCCTTCTGGATGCTTCTTAAGGCTACCTGATGCTCAATAAATATCTGTAGAATAAAGTAGATGAGGAAGTAAAAAAGGAAAGGAGAGGAGAGAGGCAAAATAATGATGATGATGATGATTAATAAAAATGTAGGAAAAAAAAGGGAGCAGAAGTGAAGCAAAATGGAAAGACGGGGTTTCAGAATACGGTAAGTCATCAGGTAAGATGGAAGACATCGTCCCGAGCCAGTCCATGCTCGTCATTGAAAGCTGCCATACTTCCAAGAGCTGCCTTACATTTTCTAATGCTAAACCACCTCCAAAGAGCCGAAGGCTAAGCGACACCTATTCAGTCCTGGAAACAGATCTAGAAAAGTAGCATGGGCAAAACAAAAGGATCGGTGCAAACTTTGGGGGCTGTTAAGTCACTTTGTAGAAAAGTACACACAACAACCTTATTGAGGACAATAATTAATACAAAAATCTGAAACAAAAAAAGTTTTTTAAAAAAAAACAGACTGTGTTCTACTTGATAATATTCTTCTTTAGGTTTTCATATTTTCAATGAGTTCTACACCAGTAATTATCAGTGTAAGGGGCTAGGGACACCTTGGAGATACTCCATTTATTTCAAGTGGCCTAAAAATGCACACCCATAGCAAGAACTGCCTACAGACTGACTACATTAAAACTCAATTATTGGCATGCTGAAGATAACAAAATTTTACATGTGGAGAAGGTTTCTTATACTTCAAATAGTTCAAAACCAAGCCGTTTAAAAATTAGTTCTAATTGGTGCTGTTTCCCATGGCACTAATGGAAAAGGGCCCTTATTATTCTGTCTCAGCTGAAGTTGTTTCTAATCTCGTTAGGGAAAGCAGGTGACATGCAAGGTGCTGCGGTGTTGGCTCTGGTGTTTGCTTGCAGGGAGTATGGCTAGTTTTTGTGAATTGATGTTTGTGAGCAGCTGTAAGGCCTACAAAGGAGATGATGCCCTACTAACCCCAGCAGCAAAAAGGTGATGATGATCAGTCTGGACATGTATATGAGAATGATCTTTCAAATTATGTAATGTTGCGGCACTTACTTTTTCCATGTTTATTGGCTAGATAGTTCCTAGAACTAAAACTCTTAACTGGTGGAGGGGTGGGAAGGCAACATCGTTGTATAGCTGGAAAACCTGGCCACTAACACACTAACATCCCATGGAAGTACCGATTCAAGTGCCAGTTGCTCTACTTTCTAACCAGTGCCCTGCTGATGTGCCTGGGAAAGTGGTGCAAGACAATCTGAGTGCTTTGGTCCCTGCTACCCATATGGGGGGTCCAGACAGAGTTCTAGGCTCCTGGCTTTAGCCTGGCTGAGCCCTGGCCACTGTATTTAGCAGGTGAACCAGCATTTGAAAGACTTCTCTTCATTTCTTTCCCTACTCCAGTCTGTAACTTTAACTTTTATAAAATAACTTTAACCTTAAAGTAAATAAATAAGCTCAATTATTTAAAAAATTATAATAATATTAAAAAAGATGTAACTGACAGATTTTACTGGCAAAAGCTCAGATGAATAAAAGGGCCTCGTGATAAAGGTGGCTTGATACTGGACAGCCCATGAGCTTCACCTGGACATTCCACAGTCCACTTCTCTGTTGGGAATGTGAGCTTATGGGGACTACAAGTATTGGCCAGAAAAACAAGTATATATAGGAGGGGCTTCAAGTACACAGAGGCTAGTTTCATTAGCATCATTTTTGGAAAACATGGAGACTCTCTCACATGTATACAAACACACATGCATGGGTGTGGTTAAATGTCTCTGCAAGCCCGTAGGCTTCCTACCCAAAGTATAAAGTGCATGGTTTTGTAGGAAAAGGGCCTGCATGTCCAGAAGCACGAGTTCCCTGCCAGAGAGAGAGAAGTCATCAGGCATCCTGATCATCTGCGTAGTTACAAGTCGGGGTTGCTAGTCATCACCCTGCTATTTCAAAGCATGTCACTTTTACATGTCACCTACCCTCTCTGGAGCTTGATCCCTTTTTCTCTAAGCCAAGAACGCTAGGATACTAGACAAATGCAAAGCTCCTAGCTTAGTCTATTTTGTACATACTTTTGTCCAAGGTCATACAAATGTTTTGTTTTTGGAGAAACGCTTCATGGAATAGTCATTACATAACTGATAATATTCAGTAAAATACAAAATCTAAAAAACAAAATCAAATTTTCCCATCCATTTCCATTGTAAATCAAAGCTTCATGTCATCAAAAAAGTAAATGGTGAATTTCTGACTAAAAAAGAATTAACAAAGTCCCAGGGGTATTTTGAGACTTTTGTGGAATTTGGACACACTTCTCTAATGCTAAATTTCAACCTGATTGCCTGCCTTTCTCTCATATTTTCTCAAATGAATAATTCCAAGAAACAGTTAAAACAAAGTAAAGGAAATGCGCATCACTGAGAAGGCAAACCAAACCGCCATGTGCTCTATCATCTTGAACAATGAGAGATTTAGAAACTCAAGTGTTCCCAGTTCCCTCTGTCAGACTTAATCATTGGGATCTACAACCCCAAAGACAGGGACCATTAAGCTAATTTCTTGTTGAACATCTTGTCACACTGCATTTCAGTGAGGCTTATTTCCAAATATTAACAATCCTGTTTAAAAACTATATATTAACAGTTAATAAACACATTTCAGCAATCACATATTTTGATTCATAAAATACCTCCCTTAGATTGAGAATGGCAATAATGAAATGGAGTTTAGTTATTTTTTAATACTATCCACCCCCCCAAAAGTCAACAAATTTGTACTTTTCCCCATTAAAAACCATTTTCATTTTCAATCTGTATTATGAATATTTAATACCTAAACAATCAGGGGATTTTTGCCAGTAGGTGTGAAAGATGACACACCTTTGAGACTGGCATTTTAAACTTGACTGGATGAAACTTTTCTAGCAAAGCAAAAGATCGACCTTTGCTTTTAACTTTTTACTTTATTTTAAAGTTTCTTATGAATTCCCTCGAAGATGTTATTAAATTATGCTGTTCCCAAATGACAATGTAATTCTTAGGCATGTAGGGTGGTGGTTTACAAACGTGCAGTTAGGTAACCACCAGGCAGATCAAGGTACAGGACATTAGCTCCCTGATCAAGAATTCTTCAAAGAACCAGCCCTGTGATTCATAACATCAAAGATTACTTCTTTTCATTTTAAAACTTCGTATAGATAAGCATCCATCTTTAAACTTCAAATCTGTTCTTATCTGCCAGCTGAGGAATTAAGATTTATATTGGTTTCATTAAGACCAGGATTTCTGGCATAGATGAGAAGAGCTACAGATAATAACCTGATAAACTTAAGTACAAAAAAAAAAATTCCTAAGACTGGCACTGCAGCATAGTGGAGTAAGCCACTGTTTGTCATGATAGCAGCATACAGTACCATAGTAGTGTACCAATTAGAGTCCTAGGTACTTGGATTCTGATTCCACTTCCTGCTAATTTGCCTGGACCTGTAGCAGATGATGACCCAAATACTTACCAGTCCTCTGCTCCTTGAGTTGTCTCAGCCCAGCCCCAGCCATTGTGGCAATCTTGGGAGTGAACTGCAGATGCAAGTTCTCTCTACATCTCTCCATGTCTCTCAGTAACTCTTTCAAATAAATTTTTAAAAAAACATTTTTTAAAGAAAAGTCATTCTAATCTTCAGTTTGAATTGGAAGCATCAGCATGAACCCCAGTGGTTTACATAAAGGTAAATTACGTTTCCAGTTTTGTTTTTGAAGATATATAGAACTAATGACTAACAGTAATCACCACCTGTAATATCTAGAACTCAGTCTGCATCTGCCATGTGGATAGCAGAGACCTGACTAACCAAAACAACAACACTGCCTCTCAAGGTGCATAGTACACATAGATGAAGTTCCTGGCTTTGGCCTGGTCCAACTTTGCTTGTTTCAGGCATTCAGGGAATGAACCAGAATATGAAAGGTCTCTCTCATTCTGTCACTCAAATAACTAGATCTTTTTGAATATTTTACAATATGCATTGGTCATCTTTGGAAGAAGCCAGATAATCACTTCATTTAAAAACTGGGAAAACAAACAACAATCTAGAAGCAGAGCTGGATCAGTCAAAAAAAAAAAAAAGTATTCAAGAATTGAAACACACTATTAAAAGGCCAAATGTAAGAGTTATGGGAGTCCCAGAAGGTACAGAAAGAGAAGCTGGGTTTAAAAATGTACATTAGTTTAATGTGCCAATTAAACTCACAGGAGACCTCTCACAGGAAACATATCTCACCAACAAAGATCAGCAGAAACTATCTCATGGATTTTGGTAATTTTTGTTAGTTTAATCTCTTCAAAACACTTTCTTCTGATTAAACTCTTCAATGACTCATAGATCATACAGAAGCATCATTTTCTTCAAGAAGGTTCTTAATTTTTTTCATTTCTTCAGTGACACATTAGTCATTCTGCATGTTATTTAACTTCATGGTGTTGTTAATTTTTTTCTTCCTGTTATTGATTTTGTTTTGTGGCTTTTCATTTAAGGGGATGTATAGTAACTGTGTAATGGAGACTATCATATCTAGCAGCATGTTATTTAACTTCATGGCATTGTAAATTTCTATTTTTCTTCCTGTTGTTGATTTTGTATTGTGGCTTTTCATTTAAGGGGATGTATAGTAACTGTGTAATGGAGACTATCATATCCAGATGTGAGGATACAATGCAGTATGCATCTCTACTTCCAGACAAAGATGGACTCCCAATGAAACTGTTTACTATATCTTGACAATAGGATGCTGGACTCTCTGTGATTGCCCATACCCACAAGGATGGACATTTGATTGTGTAGGAAGAACTATACTATACTAATAATAGAGGGGAACTTAGTGAGGGTTGAGGGAATTGGGGAGTGGATAAAGGGAAATCCCACACTTTATGGAACTGTATCATAAAATGATAATAATAAAAAGAAGTAAAATTTTTAAAAACTGGTAAAAAAAAAAGGAGGGGAGGAGAGAATCAGGCATTTATCCTGCTTTTCTATTGAGCACTGTAAATCTAGGTTATTGAGGCCTTGATGAAGAACAGTTACCCCTCAGCGAAGCATTCCAACCAATAATTGAAGAAGAATGTTAGAATTCTAAGATCAAAATTTGCTATGCCATTTGTGCACCCACTAAGGAAAACCATGGGATGCTGGCAGTGACCTTCAATTGCCACTATGATTACCAAGGCCGGCTACCTCCTACACAAGGGTCACATGAGGAAACAGATCATGCTGTGTTGACTCAAACTCAATCCAAATACTAAGCAAACAAAGCCAAAGTCAATTTACCTTTTGGGCTATCATCTTTCCAATTAGTTAAAGAAGCCAAAAGCAACTCAGCAATATCAGTGCCTAAAATTTCTTTGGGAATCCAATTGCTGCCTGTTAAAGGAGCTAGCTGCTTCTATAAAATAGTTCATCGCTGCGTTCACTGTTCTATTTATGAGCATTTGCTATACGAATGCTTACATATTTCTTCTCTAAAAAGCAAGAAGAAAGATCATTTTCCTTTCTTTCTTAGCTTGTGGTTATCCTTCCCAAACCAAAAATGGAGATAACTGTGTTAAAGAATTCAAAGAAAATTCCCTGCAGAAGAAAATCACATTTGGATCTAATTCTACTGTTGAGTCCTCACTGATTTCTTTTAAATTAAATGCAATTAAATTAAATGCAAGCTCCAGTCCAGTAATTTAGGTATTATTTTGATCATTTCTCTTCTACATAATTAGAATAACTGAACCACTTAGTAATCCCATTAAAGATAAGGAGACAGGTAAATGGCTCTCTGGATCTTAAAATTATCAGTGGTTGACCTTCAAATATAAGCATGATCTCAAAAAGAATCTTACCAAGAGAACTCTAAAACACAGACAGGTATATTATGGGAACCAAGCAGAACACAAGGGTTAGGGATACATGCTTGAAAAGCAAATCCAAGAGCTCCCTATACAAAGATATCTCACATTGGGGCATCTTCACCATGACCCTTCCAAATAGAATCAACTGTCATAGAGAGAGAGAAATCCTGCTCTCCTTTCTATGTGAGCTTAAACAATGATGGGTTGTCAGCACCTAGGTCTTCTCAGGGAATCACTGTTCTGCAAACATGATACTGGCACATAGACACAAACCCACTAAATAGTTCTGAAGTCTGAACCAAAAGACTAGACCAAAAGACAGAAAATATGCTTCAAAACAGAACTCAGACACAAAATACCAGATACTGAGAGATTTCATTTGCGTGAATTTGACAGTAAGCAAAGCTGAGTCTCAGGTGGAAGCGATCAGAACGCAAGGCTGACTGAGAAAGGGCATGAGGGAATTTTTGAGGGACCCCAACTATGATGTTATAGTATAGGTTAAAAGGCTAGAAGCATCTATCAAAGCTATACAGTTAAGGTTAATTTTCCAGTGCATGTAAATTTCTTTAAAAACCTATTTTAAAACTCATCTTCATTATTGTTAATGGGGTTGAAAGTTGGTGAAAGTATAGATGATGCAAGAATGGCAGATTATCACTGACTGTTGCAGCTGAACAACAGGTACATCAGGGTTCTTTCAGTCATGTTGTACGTGTGTTTGCAATTTTATCTAACAATTTTTTTTAAAAATCTTTAGTCCACTCTCTTTCATTTGGTAGCTATTGGTTCCTAGTCTTTCTTAACCTCATTTTATTCACCCACAAAGTGGAAATAATAACCCCTTCACATTTCACTCAAAACAACATTTGGCTATTGCTATGTATCAAGTGAGTCAATGAGTAGGAAAGTCATATCCAAACTGTGGATTAATATAGCAAGTTATTAATAATTAAGAACTGCAGTTACTCACAAAGCACACTGTTAAAAGGTCCGTGGTATATTTCTTCAGACACATAATGTGTATCTATTCAATTTTTCAACAATTCTTGCCTAAAGAAAACAATTTCAGGACTGATGTGACAGATACAAAATCATATAAATGTTACTGATATTTTGGTCATAAAGCATACTTTATGATGCATTTTATACAATTTCTTAATGATACACACATTTAGGTAGGCCAGTAGAAAAACTCTGCATTCTTCAACACATACCAACATACTGGCCTAGGAAAGAGGCCCAAAAGCACATTCCAGAAAGAAGTGAGTTTAAGACTTTAAATGATCTGGAAAATCTACATGTTTTTAATTGAGAAAAAATTACTACAAAACCTATTGAAGCCTGACCATTCAAAATAATGCTCATAAATTTTATAAAATTATAAGATTCCATAAGAAATTGAATTCTTCACAAGATTTGATTATACTTAGAAATGAGAAGGATGCACATTTGGCCCTCTAAAGTTAGGAATGACATGTATTAACTCAAGAAAGTTAATCACTAATAGTCAGGGGGAAAGTTAAGTAAATAGGTCGGCCCATGTGCTGTTGCTCACCCAAGTTACCACGTGAGTAAGAATGCCACGTGGATGCTTCAAATAAGCACATTCTAGCCCCCAAACATATTTACAATGAAGTGACTAAGACAAACTACGGTTGCATTAACCCATCTTCAAACATCAGAGGTGGGCACTGAGTGTCTACTCACAGCATCTTTTAGAATCCAGTTAATAGGTACAGATTTCATTCAGTTCAGCTCCCCAGCTGACCTTTCAGCTTTGCCATGCATTGACCTGATGACTCCTCAAACAGCCTCAGATCCCCCACTCGCTTTTCCACTTCACTTCCCTTGAGAAGCCTTAGCTAAATCTACCAACTGCTGGGTTTCAGGAGTTGCCTGAGGATGACCATCTGAGCTGCTATTTATGAGATTACTAAACAAAAACACGTCTGAAACTTCATACTTTTTCTTCCTTTATTATGGCAGAGGACATTACACAACACCACAGTGAAAGGACTGGCCACTTCATGAAAAATCAAGGCTTTAAGCTAAAACTTCACCCTAGAAAAACCTTCATAAATACAGCAAAATGGAAAAGATATATTTCAGGTATTTTACCCCTTTACAGTTTAACATCTCCTAATACAGAAGTAAACTTTTTTGCAAGAGGCTGTACTGCTTTCTCTAAACATCAACTTCCTGGGTTTTTTTTAATCCATCAAGAGCTGTACACTTTTTTCTGCCATCAAAAGAAAGCATTCCTAATCAGTTCATGAAACCACAGAACTGTCCACCAATTCATCACATCAGGTCCAGAAAACAGGTCCCCCAGGAGGAGCTGAGCTCTTGAACTGTTCAGTCTGGACTGATTTGACTTTTGCTTCAGCACAGAAAACCACAGGCATCAAAGTCAGGACTACCCATGATATAAACATCCAGATTTGGACCAATGCCAAGGATTTGGGATCAACTAATTTTTCTCAAGGTCATTTTAAAGCCAAAAACAAAAACAAAAACAAAAACAAAAACAAAAACAAAAACAAAATCAAAACCAAAATAACTAAACAAACAAAAACAGTAGCATAAACCATTCCACTAGCATTTTCCTCCCTTCAATCCAGTCTCATGATCAAGGTTATTCCCAACATCTCTCTGTTCTCAAGCTCTGATGTAACTCTGTGATACAAAAGCAATCGGTTGAAGGCTGGGTAACTGGTGATAACTGAATCAATGGAGCAAAGCCCTTTTGCATTCTCAGTGACAGACAATGGTATTGATTACACTGAATATCATAAATCAGCATACTTAAAATATGCAAATCACTCAAGGACATTATTTTAAAATACTACCTCCTATTCTCTGGCATTTTTAATAAGCTCTGCAGGTATGTATAGGCATTTATAATCAGTTTACTCTTTTAGCCACCTCTGTTAATTCTTATCTCTTTTCTTTTTTTTAAGATTTATTTTTATTGTAAAGTCAGATATACAGAGAGGAGGAGAGACAGAGAAGATCTTCTGTCCATTGATTCACTCCCCAAGTGACAGCAATGGCTGGTGCTGCACCAATCTGAAGCCAGGAGCTAGGAACCTCCCTCTAGGTCTCCCATGCGAGTGCAGGGTTCCAAGACTTTGGGCCATCCTCAACTGCTTTCCCAGGACACAAGCAGGGAGCTGGATGGGAAGTGGAGCCGCTGGGATTAGAACCAGTGCCCATATGGGATTGTGGCGCGTTCAAGGCCGCGTTCAAGTTGGAGAGAGGAAAAGACAGAGAAGTATTTCATCTGTAAGTTCACTCCACAAATAACAGCAATAGCCAGGGCTCGATCAGATTGAAGTTAGGAGCCAGGAATTTTCTCCAGGTGGGTGCAAGGGTCAAAGTACTTGGGTCCCTGCTTTCTCAGGCACATTAGCAGGGAGCTGGACTGAAAGCAGAGTATCTAAGACTTGAAACACCACCCATATAAGATGTCAGTGCTATAGCTGGAAGTTTTACCCTTTATGCCAAGTGCTGACTCCAATCCTTCTCACTTTTCTTCTGAGGTGTCCCCAGTAGGGGACAAATTTAGTTACTGTCAAATAAAATGAAAGCCATGTACCTAAATTTGAATGAAAAAATAGGTGCCAATTTTTAGTATGCTGCAACTTACATTAAATAATATTAAAATTTGGGCCCAGCCCGGTGGCCTAGCAGCTAAAGTCCTTGTCTTGAACACACTGGGATCCTATGTGGGCACCAGTTCTAATCCCGGTGGCTCCATTTCCCTGCTTGTGGCCTGGGAAAGTTGTCGAGGATGGCCCAAAGCCCTGGAACCCTGCACCTGTGTGGGAGACTGGGAAGAAGTTCCTGGATCCTGGCTTTGGATCGGTACAGCACCCAGCCGTTGTGCTCATTTGGAGAGTGAATCATCAGACGGAAGATCTTCCTCTCTGCCTTTCCTCTTCTGTGTATATCTGACTTTGCAATAAAAAATAAAATTAATCTAATAATAATAATAATATTAAAATATTATTGTCCCATACTTTATTTGCTAAATGTGGCAACTCATGTACCTCCACTACAACTCTGGGTAAAATGAACAAGTGTTGCATGCTATTATATTCACTTTTGACTTGTGAGCTCTGTATTTATCTCTTTAGGACATACAGTTCATAGAAAACACATCAAAATATGAAAATGAACATGATAACAACTGGGAAAGCCTCCACTGCCCCAATTGTAAAATGGTAATACCTGGACCAGACCTAAAATTCCACTAAACTACTTAAGTATTTTCAAATCTTATATTAAAACATAACCATCAATACGTTAAAAATCTCACATCTCTGGAAGGTATCTCCTAACGGAACAAATGACCATCAACTCAATTTGTTTTCCATTTCCACTTTGCCTTCAAAAGCAATTCCTGAAAACAATCTTCTTCCTTACTCGTCAGCAGTGACAACCTTTGCTCATGTACTGTGGTTTGAAAATCCCCAGCATTGGCCATCTTCCACAGTCTGTCTGGTCTGCCTGCTAGTAATGTCCAGGAGCTGCAGAGGTTCAAGGGGTTCCTCAAACTGACCACAGTGGGGGACACAGCCACTTGCCATGACACTGGAGTTAGTGATTGCAAAAGGTCATATCATGTCAGTAGAAGACCCAAAATAATTCTTAGCTGGCACCGTGCCATGAACAGTTAGTTATCTCATTAAGCCAGGAAGGCAGGAACGGCAGATATCTAATTTATGTTGACCAAGGAACGTCTAGACATATTAGCACTAATCATAAGGAATGGGGCAGGATATATGTCTCCTTGCTTTTCAAAATTTGGTTCTTGTCAGGCAGTCTCAATTAACCCTATCCTTCCATGTATATTAAAGATGACATCTGAGGCAATCATACACATTTAATAAAGACCACTTAGCTCCTCCCTTACTTGAGTGAAGAGCCCAACAATACAAGGAAATGTCTACTGTTTTTTTGTTTCACTCAAATCACCTTCCCCAATTTAAATGGTTTGGTTTGGGTAGTTATTGCTAATTATATCAACAAACTATAGCCTATGAGCCAAAACTAGCCCTCTGATCATCTTGTAATAAAGTGTTTTACTAAAATACAGCACACTCATTTATTTCTGCATAACCCAAGGCTTGATCACCAGCAAGGACAGTATTTGGTTCATAACCCCCCAAATATTTAGAATCTAATTCTTTTTTTTTTAAGATTTATGTTTTTTTTTATTACAAAGTCAGATATACAGAGAGGAGGAGAGACAGAGAGGAAGACCTTCTGTCCAATGATTCACTCCCCAAGTGAGCACAATGGCCAGTGCTGTGCCGATCCAAAGCCAGGAGCCAGGAACTTCCTCCAGGTCTCCCACACAGGTACAGGGTCCCAAGGCATTGGGCCGTCCTCAACTGCTTTCCCAAGACACAAGCAGGGAGCTGGATGGGAAGTGGAGCTGCCGGGATTAGAACCGGTGCCCATATGGGATCGTGGTGCGTTCAAGGTGAGGACTTTAGCTGCTAGGCCACCACAATGGGCCCTAGAATCTGATTCTTTACAGAGAAAATATTCCCATTCTGGCTGGAAACTACAGGAATAACATTAACATCATTCATTTAGTTAGTTATTTGAAGGCAGAATTATATACAGAGAGGCAGCGACAGAAAGAGGTATTTCCCATTCACTAATTCACTGCCCAAATGGCAAAGCCCCAGCCAAAGCCATGGACTCCATTCAGGTGTTCCACGTGGGTGGCAGGGACCCAATATGGGTCATCTTCTACTGCTTTCCCAAGGGTATTAGCAGGGAGCTGCATCAGAAGTGGAGCAGCCCAGGCTGGAACCAACACTTAACTGGGATGCTGACATCATTGGCAACTGACTTAACCCACTGTACTATCACACCAGCCACCATTGACATTAATTGTTTTAAGTTTATTTATTATTTGAAAAGCAGAGAGACAGAAAAATACAGAAAGATAATAAAAGATCTTGTGCCTGCTGGTTCACTCTCCAAATGTTCACAACAGACAGGGTTGTGTCAGGCTGAAGCCAGGAGTCAGGAGACCCAGATGTCGCCCATATCGGTCATAGGAATTCAAGTCCTTGAGCCTCATCTGCTACCTCCCAGGATGTGCTTTAGCAGAGAGCTGGATCAGAAGCACGTGTGAAGCTCATGTGGTTTAAGAACCAACAGATGTTGATTCCTTACCCAAGAAATTAGCAACCTACCATAGAACTCACGCAATCTCCATGGGCCTAGAGTATGTTTCTGGTGGAATTGCCCATGTGTCCAAGTGTAGCTTTCAAAGGGCAGTGTTTGCCAGCCTCAGATACGCCTAAGAACCTGAAGACTAAACACACATGAGTGCAGAGATATGATAAGGCATTTTTCTCTCTGCTCTGTGTCCAGCATTTCTAAAGGAAAAGTACACAATGACAAGCACATGCACAGGATGGCTGCTGTCACCGGTCTGCAGTCTAATGAGGAAAATGCAGCAGAGCAGCAATAAGGAAATTGTCTCTATTTGGCACCAGTATCTGTGAAGGGACTGTCACTGTTAGAGGAATTTGGAATTCAAATCAACATAATTCTTCTGAGGCTGCAGTGCTTTAGGCAGGAAAAGTGCGTGATCAGAAAGTACAACCACTTTCAAAACTGAAACTCCATGCGCCTTAAAAGATCTCCACAAAGGGGTCTGTGCATGGCATAGCAGGCGAATTCTTCACCTGCTGCACATACATCCCAAATGGATGTCAATCTGGGTCCAGGCTGTTCTATTTCCAATATAGCTCCCTGCTTATGGTCTGGGAAGCAGCAGAAGTTGGCCCAAGTCCTTGAATCTCTGCACCCACATGGGAGACCTTGAAGAAGCTCCTGAGTCCTGGTTTCAGACTGTCTCAATTATGGCCATTGTGGCCACTTGGGGAGTGAATGACGATGGAAGGCTCTCTGTCTCTCCTTCTCTCTGTGAATTTGCCTTTCAAATAAAAATAAATACATCCTTTTAATAAAAAAAAAAACAAAAAGGAGGGAAGAAGGTCCCCACAGAGTCTTCTGGGGGAAAGATGAGCTTGCCAGAATGACACAGTGTTCATGTCTGTGAACAGTCCCCTCGCTCCTCTTTACTAACCAAGCACGAAGAGCCCTTCATACTCGCCTTTCTGTTCCCATGTGAGCCTTTGCAGGCAGAACTGGCACACTCACAGTTAATGGAATTTTATGTCACAGAAAATTCAACACAGATTTTCCTCTAGTTGAGAGGAGCAGGAAGGGAAAAAAAATTTACCCTAGTAACTGTTGCTAAGTTTGACTTGACAAAATTGACAAAGTATATGGCTTTCCAAATAAAAATTTAAAGGATTGGGTCTAGTTCAACAGTTCAAGCCCTCTTAGGGATCACAGTGGTTTTTCTTAGTAGATAAGAATAGAGATCTGGCTTTTTTTTTTTTTTTAATTCTCCTTCGCCTTTTACTTCTCTAGAACATATCACTTTCCTTTCCCAAGCCTACCATCACCCTTGAGGCACAAAGGTGGATCTACTGCCTGAAGGTCTTTAGCTCCTGATGGCAGACACTGATGCTCAGGTACACACCCAACTCTTTTAGAAACAGGTCCTGACACTTCATCTCACAAGTAGGTGCAAGAGTTCAACATCTTTACACTTATCCCTAATATCTGATGAATCTCCACACTCAGAGTTGAGGTTTAAGGATGAACAAGACAGAAATAACCCCAGCCTTCTGGTGGTACTGACAGACTGGAGAGAGGACACAGATCAGAGAGTCAAGCCTTGCAATGAGTCTAAGATGGGATATGGGCTCAGGGCCAGGAAAGGGAAGAGCAGGCCTCTGTGAAAACACAAAAGGGAGTTCAATGAAGGTGACATTTAAAACGCAACCAGAAGGAAGAGCAGGAGCTAGTCAGAGGAAGATCAGAGCTGGGGAATGTCTGAGGCAGAAGGAACAGCTGTGCTGAAGCCCCAAGGAAGAAGTGTGGCCTCATCCACCGAGGGCAAGGAGAGCAGGGCTGGGAAGGGAAGCAGCAATTCGCTAAGACAGAAGAGTGATTTGTATTTCATCCTAAGCACAGTGGGAAGTCACCAAGAGGCTCTGACAAGTGCTTCAAGGAGGCGACGTGCATGTTAAAAACTGTTGGGTGAGGACTAACAGCTAGGGGCAGGGATAGAAATACAGGAAGAAACTGTTGAGGTGGTCTAATGATGGCCCGTTCTCGGGTGACAGCAGTTGGTATGGACAGCAGTGATTTTATCCAAGACATATTCAGAAAGTAGAATCAGGAGAAAACTGACACTAGAGACAGGAAGCACCTAGGGTGTCTCCCAAGTTTCTGGCACTCCTGCATAGGTAATGTAAGATTTAACAGGCTAAAAAATCCCTCAGGAACACGTGATGGGGTGAAGCATCAAGAGCTTAGTCTTGGGAGTGAGCTTTTCATGCAACCATTGGGACTTGGCTTGGGATCCTATATTAGAATACCAGGCTACTGAGTCTTGGTTCTACTTAGGAATCCACCTTCCAGCTAATGTAGGAGGCAGCAGGTACGGCACAAGCACTTGGGTCCCTAGTACTCACACAGGAGACCTGTAATGGCTTCCTGGCCTGTGGCTTTAGTCTGGTCAAACACAAGCGGTTAGAGGCATCTGAGGGGTGAACCAGCCCGCGGGAATATATCCCTCTGTGTGTCTTTCTCTGGTTTTCTGGTGGGAATGTAGGCTAGTACAACCACTGTGGAAATCAGTATGGAGAGTGCTTGGAAAATTGCAAATAAACCTGCCATATGACCCAGCTATCCCGCTCCTAGGAATATACCCAAAAGGAGTGAAATCTGCATGTGAGAAGGGGATCTGTAATCCTATATTTACAGCAGCACAATCTACAATAGCAAAGACATGGAAACAAACCAGATGTGCATCCAAGGAAGAGTGGTTAAAGAAACTGTGGTATATCTACTCCATGGAATATTATTCAGCTATTAAGAAGAATGAAATTATTCTATTTACAACCAGGTGGTCCCAACTAGAAACCATTATGCTGAGTGAAATGAGTCAATCACAAAAGAACAAATACCATATATTCTCTCTCATATAAGGAAGCCAACATGGAAAGTGTAACTCCAACAGTCCAATCTATCCTGGTTTTTTTTTTTTTTGATTGTTTGCTTTTTTGGCTGTATCCCATGTGTTTTGATGTTTTTATTTCAGTTTGGTTGCTTCCAAATAATCTCTATTCTCTAGTAGAATTCATCACGTGCTCATGAAGTATATGATGGCATCATTTTTCCCAAGAGACTTCTGTGTTTCCTTTTTGTCACGCATGTGTTGGCTATTCAGTGGTGTGTTATTTTTTTCAGGGTGATATAATTTGTTGTTGATGTTGTTGTTGTTGTTGTTGTTGTTGATGTGGCTGTTATGAAATGATGTCAATCCGAAACAGTAATATTATTTCAACCCCAAACAGCCTGTATCTCATGCAATAAGATATTGTGAAGTAACCAATGAATCAACAATCAATATGAGTCAGACTGCTTCTGATCTACATCAAAGAATTGTAAAACCTAAAAAAAAAAAAGGTTACCTCAATAAATCTATCATAAGTCAGTAAAAAAAAAAAAAAAGAATAAATAGAAAAGGGATTCCGTCTTGGGAGGAGGCATTTCTAACAGTTAGAATGCCTACTTCCCATATCAGAGTACGTGGCTTTAATTCCTGGCTCTAGCCTAAATCTAGCTTGCATCAGTGCAGACTCTTGGAGGAAGCAATGATGAGTGAGTATTGGGGTGAATACTTGACACCCATGTGGGAGATCTGGATTATGTTCCAGGTCCTGGCTACATCCCAGCCCATCCCTGGCACTGTGGGTATTTAAGGACTGAGTTGATAGATGGGAGCTTGGTCTCTCGCTCTCTTGATCTCTTTCCCTCAACCTAACCCTCAGTCTGCTTCTCTCTGCACCCTCCAAATGAATTTTTTTTTAATGTAGGCTACAAGCTAGTATCCAGGATATATTTCATTTGAAAAATATAACATGTAATAGGAAACAAACACAAGCAGAATAACAACAATGACAAAAACTCAGAAAATTGATAATAATCCTGAATAATGAGATTCCAGATTCTTTTTTCTCTTTGTTCCTTTGTTTTTCAAAATACCATCAAGTAGATGTTATTTGTATACATATAAAATGAAGCAAACCAGACAGCTCTAATCTCTTCTAAAATCTCTAACACTTAGTCCTCACTATAACTGACTAGAAGCATGGAGACTGGAGCCTGACATAAATACCTCAGGCCTCATCCTAGGAACTGACATTGTATATTCACAAAGAACAATGCTTCTTTGTCCTCCCCTTATCAAATTTAACCATATTCTTCACAGTGGTTGTCCTGTCTTAAACACAAAATAACTAATATCAGGGTTATGAATCAGATTGCCAGGCTTATCTTATTGGTCTTTAGCAATATTCATTGAGAGGGGCTGGTGTTGTGGGCATAACAAGTTAAGCCTCTGCCTAAGGTGCCAGTAACACATGTGAGTGCCAGTTTGAGTCCTGATTACTCCACTTCCAACCCATGTCTAAATGGTTGGGTCTCTTCACTCAAGTGGAAGAGCCAGAAAAAATTGCTGGTTCCTGGCTTCAGACTAGGCCAGCTCTGGCCATTATGAGATGCGTTTCTCTGTGTCTCACCTTCTATCTCTTTAACTCTTTGAAATAAAAATAAAATAAATTTCTAAAATTCCATATGAATCGAGAAAAAAATATTAAAATGTTCATTCCATATTAAAATGTAAAGCTCCATAAACTAGGTTTATAATTATTTACACACTACTTCATACCATTTGCTAACAAACCAGAATACTATTTAGTTATTTATTTGAAAATGTGCTTAAGAGGGAGAGGGAAAGAGACAAAGAAGGAAGTTCCATCCACAAGTTCTTTCCCCAGATGTCCAAAGCAGCGAGGGCTGGGTCAGGCCAAAGCCAGGATCCTGGAACTCAATCCAGCTACTTGTGGAACCATCTACCTGAGCCATCAATTCGTTTTATCCTGGTGCACACTGGCAAGAAGCTGGAAGTAGCACTGCTAGGATTTGAACTCAGACATTCTGACAGAAGAAGCAGCATCTTAACCACTGGTCCAAGGGCATGCCTCTAGAAACTTCTAAAAAAATTAAATATTTTCAAAGGTTCTTCATTTCCCTGTGACATTTTCTATTTTTCAAGAAAATGTACATGGCCCTATCCCCTGGATAGTAAGCATGATACTATGGGATTAATTCTCTCATACACACACACAAAACATCAAGGTCTCCTGATATCCTGGTCCTAGGAATTATGCATTTAGCCTTTCGGAGTCCTAGTCTTCCCAACTACACACAGGGAGACTAGAACTTATCCCTTGTAGGAATTCTTGAGCTTGGTGGACCACAGTACCTACAAGGATCCACTACTCCCGACACATCCTCCCCAAAGACTACAACATCAACTGCAGGGCAAACAGAATAATGGCACTCAAAGCATCAGTATTATGAGGCATGAAGAACACCACACATTTCAGAATATCTCCATGTGGGAAAAGAAACACTAAATCCCAAGGAAGCCCTTGTGTACCACCAACCAACGAGGAGGAAGAGAGGCAAAACTGCATGGAAGATGAAACAGAAGTGTGGAGAGGACCTTGCAAACTCTGGACAGGCAAAATAACGCCATGAAGAGGAAACTGTGCACTAGATACCGACAATTAGATTCCTGCGTCTGGAGGCCTTCAGTCCCAGCTGGCAGTAGGAAAAAGGGCCTGAGATAAGGGATAGGAGGCCGAGGAGAAGCCTGCTGCTGAAGAAGCAGGCAGAGAGGAGCAGCACTGAGGAAGGGAAGGTCAAGGGGGAATTAAGGACAGTGCACCAACGTCATGGAAGTGAGACATGCTGCTATGACTCCTTCCACATTTTCCCCACCAGCATCCATCACAGGCACTCCCTGTATTCTCAGAAAAACCGGAAAAGTGCTCATAAAACATCCAGCAATGGGAAAACAACAGACTTGTTTGTTTAAACAAAAACAAAAAAAGAAGAAAGATTGAAAAAAGAAAGAGACAGAGAAACAAAGAAAACTGTACCACAAATACTCCGAATTGAATATCCTCAACAAGCATTTGTATTTCTTGAAAGAGAAATACAAAATTCAAAAGAAAAAGGTAGAACTAAGTGATGCAATGAGGACTGAGAGAGCACAACAAAGAAAATGAAGCAAAATCATGTCTTCTTCAGAATTAAACCATAAGTGATAAAGTGCTCAAGAAATAGGTGTGCACTGAAACTTAATCAGGGACGCAAAGAAAAGCAGAAAAACATCAAAAGCAAGGGACAATGAAGAGCTTGAGATGTTTGGGACACACAGAGTGGGAGTGAGCTCACAGCTGCATGGGGGCAAGTCATAGGGAGACAGAGCCAACGCTACAGGTTGGGATGGAATTCAGTAATTCAGCAAATGCTCTGTGTGTGTGTGTGTGTGTGTGTGTGTGTGTGTGTGTGTGTGTGTGTGTGTGTGTGTGTGTTACAGCGCAGCTGCCGGGGCTGAGAAGAGAAATGGCCTCTCTCTATAAGGATGGCAAGCAGAGGTCACAGCCTTCCATCAGCAGCGTGACAGGATCCAAATAAATTAAGAAGGAAACTCTAGAAGTGGAAAGGGACACTCTGTGGAGTGGAATGAGCCTGAAAACAGGGTTAATTAGAAAACCACCATAAATGATTCCAAGATAAAAGTATCAAGGTTTCATGAGGACTCCACCTAAAGAAAACAACAGCTTCTATTTTGGCAAACAGGGGAATGGATTCCATTAACAGAGAATATGTCAGCATAGAAAGGGGTATGGTGCAGTTTGAAATAAGGAAACTATGACCTTGGGAGGCAGCAAAAATTGTAGATCTTGGGAATGGTCACCATCTTGGTATGGGTAGTCATAGGACATGGAAAGAAAGTGCATGTGTAGTTCAATTATCATGTTGGGCCAAAGAGCAACTCTAGGAGTAATCAATATCTAAGGCACAGAGTGGAGGAAGAACCCTAGATAGCACCATTTTCAAATTAGTAGAAGTGCAATCAGGAAACAGTTACCATACATTACAGTTATTATTAGGATTTTAATTAAGGAGAAAACAGTATGAAATCATGTTTCCTAAGAGCACTCAACCGTTGGGTTTGCAGAAAGCATCTGGAGAAAATCAACCCACAGGGCCAGCTGGATGAGAAGGTCTTCTACAAATATCCCCCGTGCAGAGGAACCCTACTATTGAACAAAGACACTGAATTTCCATCCAAATTAAGAAGCAGCTTCAGGGGCCCGCAGGGGCACATCAAGATAAGCCACTACCTATGATGTTGGCATCCCATATGAGTGCTGGTTCAAGTCCCAGCTGCTCCACTTTTGATCCAGCTTCCTGCTAATTTGCCTGAGAAGAGAAGATGACCCAAGTACTTGGACCCCTGCCACCCATGGGAAGTAAACCAGCAAATTAGGTACTTCTCCCCTTACTTGCGCATTCTCTCTCTCACTTTCTCTCACTTTCTTATCTCTTGTCACTCTGCTTTTTGCACAAACAATAAATAAAACTTAGGAATAAAAAGCAGGGGAGGGAAGCTATTAAATACACCCTGCCATTTTGCATTTGCATTCCATTATCCCTGAAACCTAGTCTACTTGGGAGAAGCCCATCTTAACATGGCTGCCACAGCCTCACCTAACATTCAATTGAAATCTTTTTTTATTACAGAGCTAATACGGCATCTGTAACTTAGCCCACTGTTGAGGTGGAAATAAAACACTGGAGAAAACACATTTTCTAAAACTAAGGCAACAAATTATTTTTGCTGTTCCGCACAGTATAGCAAGGCTCATACATTTTAAAAAACCTAGATAAGTTCATTTTTTCCATTATAGGAAAATCTCAGCAGTGACTTTAAATTAAATTAACCAAGTGTAAAAAACCATGAAACAAGCCTGAGTGGCATGTCTCCTTCTGCAGAACTGACACCAGGATACTTGAAGTTACAGGAAAATAGAAAAGCATATGGTAGGAATACTAGCTAGCTATTCAATGCCTTCAAGTCCGAAGGCACCTACCACTTCTGACAATCAATGGGAGGAATGCCAGAAATGTAATATTATCACCATACTCTTCTTACAAGAGGGTATGCATCCATTCCTTCATGCAAATATATATGAGACCATAACAGTTGGCAGGTACAGTCACAGACAGGGGGGCTATGGTATTAAACAGATTTGGCCTTGCTATACTGAACTTACAGTCTAATGGGAAAGACAGATTAAAAAACTAAATAGCTAAGCACATGATTATAAATACTGAATTTGAGAAGGAAATGAATACAGAACTATTCTGACAAATAAGAGAGGTTCCTAACTTAACTGCAGGGAAGAAAGCAGTAAGCTTAAAATGAAGGGCAAGGAAAAGGACACACTCCAGGGAGACCAGCATATGCAAAGGCTCTGTGGCTAGAAAGAGCTGGGCCTTTCCAACCAAGGAACTTCAAAAGACCAGGACCTTTGGAGCAGAATGCATAAAGGGAAATGGGGCAAGAAATTAGGTGGATGTTGCAGACAGGAAAGAGACCATTTCAAGTCAAAGAAAGCACTGGGGCTGTTGAGTTTTTTGGTTTTTTTGTTTATTTTTGCCCCCAAGTGTGAAAGGTGGATGAAAGACTTTAAATAGCAGAGACAGGATCAGATTTGTTATTAAAATGGCTGGAAGGAGATCCACAAATGGAAAGTTATGGCAATGGAGATAAGAGGCGAAGAGGTAAGAATGGGATTGATTTTGGAGATGGATGGCTAGACCCTTCAGTGTGGTGGCATAGTATAGTGAGGAGGTGGGACATCAAAAGGGATCCTGGGGTTTCTAGATGGAGTGGCTGATTGAATGGAGACACCCCACACAAAGACAGGAAGAGCAGGAGAGACAGGCTGAGCTGGCAAGGATCAAAGAGTGGTTTCTACACAAAAAAAGCAAAGATAAGGCCTCTGAATGGAAATGTCAAATAAATGGTAAGCTTAAGTGGAATAGAAATCAGTACTGTGCCAGCATACTCTTAAGACCTACTGCAGCAGTTTTAGGACTGCCCTGCCCTCTTTGAAGGAGTCACTCAAAGCCTCTCAGTCACTTCCTGAGACAAGTAGTTGGATAATAATACACAAATACAAGTCATCCTCAACAACTACCCCAAATGCTCTTCTCATCTGTAGCAACACACATTATAAGAAAGTCGTAGCCTATTACAGATCACTTATACAGGGTTATAGTTTGTATATTTATAATGATAAATTTATAAACATACAGCAATAAAGTACATTTTATAAATAATTTAATTATATATTTATATTTAAAACATATTTTTAAAAAAGATTTACGTTAGGGTCCCAATATGA
Organism: Ochotona curzoniae; assembly: GCF_017591425.1. Lineage (NCBI taxonomy): Eukaryota > Metazoa > Chordata > Mammalia > Lagomorpha > Ochotonidae > Ochotona > Ochotona curzoniae. The sequence goes on from NW_024467040.1 coordinate 762,642, forward strand.
TGACCCAGTGTCTAAATCCTTGCCTTGCATGTGTCAGGATCCCATAGGAGTGCTGCTTCATACCCTGGCTACTCCACTTCCCATCCATCTCCCTGCTTGTGGCTGGGGAAAGCAGTAGAGGATGGCCTAAAGCCTCCGTACCCTGCATCCATGGGGAACACCTTGAGGAAGCTACTGGCTCCTCACTGGCTCAGTTCTGTCTATTGTGACCACTTGGGGATTGAACCAGTAGATGGAGGATCTTTCTCTCTGTCTCTCCTTCTATCTGTGAATCTGCCTTTCCAAGAAAAATAAATAAATCCCTTTGAAAAACAAAAAAAAGGAAGAGCTATAGAGAAAGATCTTCCATCCACTGGTTTACTCCCAGAAGGGCTGCACCAGCTGGGGCTAGGCCAGACCAAAGTCAGGAGCCAGGAGCTTCATCTGGATTTCCTATAAGTGCACAGGGACCCAAAGCCTTGGATCAGCTTCCACTGCCCTCTCTGGCAATCAACAGGGAGTAGAATCAGAATTAGAGGAGCTGGGACTTGAACTAGTGCCCATATGGGATGCCACAATGGCAGGCAGCCACTTAACTCATTATACCACAACACCAGCCCTGACAGTATTTATTTTTTAATTAATTTATTTTACTTATTTGAAAAGCAGAGGGTGAAAGACATAGATATCCCTTCTGCTGAATCATTCCCCAAGTAGCTTCAACAGCTGCTGCTAGGCCAGGCTGATGTCAAGAGTTGGGAACTCAACCTAGGTCTCCCTACTAGTTGGCAGGGATCCAAGTACTCTAGAAACCACACTCCGACCCCAGGCAGGGCGCACATTAGCAGGGAGCTAGAATCCAAACAGAGTCAGAACTTTTGAATATATTTTTAAAATTTTTTATTTTAGATGTGTTTACACAGTTGATCAGGAAGGGAAGGATTGAGGGTTAGGGTGATCACTGTTTCTAAATTTTCTATTTCGTCTTCCTATTTCTGGGGGAAGCAGGGAGATAAGGGGAGAAGGCATACTCAGCCTCCCAACTGCCTTAGTAGCCGGGGATGGGGAATGGCCACCTAATGTCAGCCCAGGGTCCCGATGCGGTGCATGCTCTGAGGGTTTTGCCCAAGTGGTTTAGATAGTTCTGAAATGCTGTCGATCTCACCAATCCAAGGATGAGGAAACATTTCCAATGTCCATTGACTGGCATAGTCAACCTTACAGTCTCCATTCACCCAGATTTTTGCTGTCATTATTTGGCTGGGGTAGTTATCCAATTTGTTCTGTTCTCTTTCCTCTGCTATGGTACCAAATGTCCTCTGCAGGCCCCAATGGGCTGCCATATCCTCTGTGTGCATCTGGGCCTGCCATCCATTGCTCTGACTTTTCCACTAAGGAAGATCAGTTCTTGCAGGCAGACCAAGGACCCATGCAAGGGGACCCACACCAGGGGACCTGGGCCCTGCAGGACCCCCAGCTCCAGGGCTCATGGTCTCAGCACCCACCATGCAGGCACCCAAGGAGCCCCTGCCTCTGGGGCTCATGGACCCAGCACCTACCTTACAAGCAGGCACAAGGACCTCTCATGCCCAGGAACAGAGCCAGAACTTTTTTTTTTTTAAGATTGATTTTATTTTTAATGGAAAGGCAGATATACAGAGAGGAGAGACAGAGAGGAAGATCTTCCGTCCAATGATTCACTCCCCAAGCGGCCGCAACAGCCGGAGCTGAGCCAATCCGAAGCCAGGAGCCTCTTCCAGGTCTCCCACACAGGTGCAGGGTCCCAAAGCTTTGGGCCGTCCTTGACTGCTTTCCCGGGCCACAGGCAGGGAGCTGGATGGGAAGCGGGGCTGCCGGGATTAGAACCGGTGCCCATATGGGATCCCGGGCATGCAAGGCAAGGACCTTAACCACTACACCATCACGCCGGGCCCACAGAGCCAGAACTTTAACATGAGCATTCCTCTATGGGATGTGGGTGTGCAAAGTGATGGCTTAATAACTTCACTGAAAACCCATTCAATAATTTTAGTAGGAAGTTAACAAGAAAATTCCATAAGAGAAAAAATCAAGTTATTTTTTAAAAGTCCATGGTGATTAAAAAGGAAATAAAAGAAATGCTCATTTTCTGCAATTTTTTTTCCAGAAGCATCATACATTTTCTAAAGTTTTGTGCATATAATCAGTATCTATTGTTTTATAGATACATCATAAAAATAATATCAATGTATAACTTTCTAAAATATGGAATATAGTTTAGATGAATAAATGAGTTCATCTACTGTTTGATAAAAACTTAACAAAAGGGCAATTGGCAGTACTTTGGAAATAACAAGCTGGTATGAAATCCCTCAATCAACCTTGGGTTGATTTTTTTGTGTGTTTTTGTATTTTGTTTTTGTTTGAAAGTGAGTGAGAGAGAGAGAGAGAGAAAGAGAGAATGAGAGAGAGCTCTGCCATCTTTGGGTTCACTCCACCAAAAGCTACATCAACCAGAGTTCAGCCAAGCCAATGATGGGAGCCAGAAACCTGGGTTTCCTAAGTGGGTAGCACAAACCCACTTGAGCTATGGCCTGCTGCCTGCAAAGGTGTGCAGTAGTGGAAGGCAGCAGAGCAAACACTTGAACTTGGGTACTCAAAAGCAGTGACTCAGCTGCCACCACAAATGCCTGTGCCCCTCCTCTAAAACCAAAATCTCTTCATTAAAACCTACACCAATTTCAACAAGAGCAAAAACTGTAGAAGTAGTCTTTCCATGCTTGACTTCTGGCAAAATGACATTTAATACCAGTGAGACTGCCAAATCAAAAGCTTACATCATTCATATCTGATGATTCACAGGAAAGAGGGGATAAGAGGAGGAGACAGTGCAGCCAAAAGACAGGCTGGAATCATGAATACAGTGGAAATTAGGCTGCTGAATGAGGCATGTGCACAGTTAGATTCCTGGTAGGCAGCCAGTAAGGAAAAGACAGGTATTTTGTGAAATGAGGTCAGAGGAGTCAAATAATATTCGCTAGGCCATTAAGAAAAAGGCCAAGTTTAGTTGTGAAAGATTAAGATGCATTTTGACTACACATATTCTTCATTCAGCCCACCGAAAGTCATAGTTCCCCAATCATACTTTTACAATACATACTTTAAAATTTTCTTAAAACCACTCTTGTCAAAGGCAATCATCCTAACTCAGTACAGATTTGTCTTTCAAAAAGTCACAAAACTTTTTTTTTTCCATTTCACTTGAAAGGGGGAGAGAGAGACACACAGAGAGATATCTCTGAGTTGCTAATACATTCCCCAAATAACCACACCTTTCTTGGAAAATTAATCTGGTTTTCCCACACTGGCACCAGGGACGCAGGTAATGGAGCCACCATCTGTTTCTCCCAAGGTACACATTAGTAAGAAGCTGGAATTGGAAGAAGAGCTGGCACCTGAACCCAGACAGTCATTTAGAATAAGCATCTCCACAGATGTGCCAAATACCCCAAAATAGAACATTTTAAATGACCAGTGTGAATATGTGCAAACAGAATTTCCAGAGTGAAGATGATCAAGGTTATTGCCCATATCTGCCTTAATTATACATTTACTCCAGTACATACTGAGTGCTGGTAGCATACTCAAGGTATCAAATAAAAATGGATTAAATAGGGGGAAAAAAAACCATGCCCATTTTCACAGAATTAAATTCCTAAAGAAAAGAAAAGCAAACAAATGAGATTGTTTTGTTTGTTTCAAAGCTGCCATCTAAACATTTATTCCAACATAATTATCTCAGCACCCACTGTACAAGGAACAGTGTGAGACATTAGGAGAAAGGCAAGGGATTATTAATCCATGGTCTAAGTAGTACAGATAGTTCCATGGGAACAATAAGCAATTAGAGTGATATAGAAATAAAAATAGCAATTATTAATAGTAATTATGCTGATTATTATGTGATTTTTCAACTAAATACTCTTAATTTTTTTATTACGAGAGACAGATCTTCTACCACTTGGTTCACTACCCAAATGGCCACAACAGCCAGGGTTGGGCCAACCCAAAGCATAAATCAAACACTCCATCTGTTCTCCCCCATGTGTGGCAGGGACCCAAGTACTTGCCCCATCATTCACTGCCCCACAGCCACCTTAGTGGGTGGCTGGAACAGAAGCAGAGTCATTGGCACTGGAACCAAGCAATCTGATACTGCACGTGGGCACCCCAAGTGGGAACAAGCCATTGCACCAAATACCTGCCCCCTTGACTACTTCTAATTGTGGTGAAACACATATAAAATCTACCATTTTAGTCCACTTCAAGTGCATAGGTTAGCGGTATTAAGTACAAGCCTTATCTCCTATCACAGGTTTTTCATCTTCCCAGACTGAAACTGTAGACTCGTTTACTCCCCCTTCTCCTGTTCCTCTCACCTTTGGAATTCTCCATTCTGCTTGATTATCATGATTTTGCAAGTATATCCAACAATAGACTTCTGCTTGAATTGACATGTTTATGGGATATCTGTTTCAACTAAGACTTTAAGAAATCAAGAGTCAAACTAAACCTAGATTTGTGTATAATAAAGTATTAAATTTAGATTTTAAAATACTGAAGCACATGAAGTTAACAATATTTTTTTTTAATTTTGGGTATAAATATTTATTAGTTGAAAAATAGGGAGAGACGCAGAAACAGAGGCAGAGAAAGAGGATTCCCATCCACGGGTTCCTTCTATAAACGTCCACAATGTTCAGAGGTTGGCCATACCTACAGCCAAGAGCTGGGAATACAGTCTAAATTTCCCATGGGGATGCGAGGAGTCAGTTCCCTTAAACATCAACACTGTGTCTCATAGTCTGCATAGGCAGGAATTTGGAATCAGGAGCGACACTGGGTGCCTTAACCACTAGGCTAAATGCCCCTTCTTTGTTCATGATTTTAAGAGTCATCCCTACTTTCCTCACCTTTGTAAAATGTTTAGTTCATACACTTTATAATGTAATACTATGTACATGTATACATCTATAAATATGTATCCTATTTTTATTTTTTATTTTTTTTAATAATGATTACATGGTTGATTAGGGTGGGAAGGATCGAGGTTTAGGGAAAATTGGGTGAACTCTCACTGTTTCCAAATTTGCTATTTCTTCTTATTCCTGAGGGAGAGGGGAGAGAGAAAGGGGGAAAACACTCATGACTTTCCACACATCTCAGTACCCAAGGATGAGGAACCGCCACCTTATATCAACGCAGAGTCTCAGTGTACATGCGCTAAGGGTTCTGTCCAAGTGGTTTGGATAGTTCTGAAATGCTACCGATTTTATCGATCCAAGAATGATGTCTCCCTCCCGATGTTCACTGGCTCCATTCACTGAGAGTTTTTGCTGTCATTGTTTGTTTGGGGTTGTTGTCCAGTGTGTTCTGTTCTCCTTCTGCTACAGCACCAAATGTGCTGCCATATTCTCCTTTTACAACAGGGCCTGTGTCCACTGCTCCACCTTTTTCATTAAGTAGGACATGTTCTTGCAGGTGAGTCCAAGTACCTGGGCCAGGCGTCCCAAACCCTACCGGATGCCCCAGCACTGGGGCTTAGGAACACAACACCTACCTTGCAGGTAGGCCACAAAACCCAGGACAGGGGACTTGAGCCCCGCCAAATTCCCCACCCCTGGAACCCGACATCCACCTAGTAGGTGGGCCCCAGGATTCGGACCAGGAGACCCAAGCCCCGCCATATCCTGTACGCCCGGGGTTCATGAAACCAACACCTTCCTAGAAGGTGGGCCACAGGATTTGGGCCAAGCGTCCCAAACCTCACCAGTTTCCCAATTCCTGGGGCTCAGGAACCCAGCCCCCACCACACAAGTGGGCCCCAGACCTGAACCAAGCTACCTGAGCCCTGTCAGATCCCCTATCCCTGGGACTCACATATCCTGTTCCTGCTGGGGCCAGGCTGGCATGACTCATCTCATCTCATAAGATAGTGTTTACTATCTTATTGCGCAACCTGGCCTAGTCTAGTCTGCCCCCTGGTCCAACTCCTGCTGATGGGTGCTGCAGCCTACCCCAGCCCAGTCTGACTGCTGTCCTGGTCCTAACACGAACTGGGTGGTGTTGCTGCCCAACCTGGCTTCTCCTGCCCCCTGCCCTGGTTGTCAGATTTGCCAGTGGCTGTTATGTGCTGGCACAGACTGGTCTGTCCCTAGACCTGACCCACATATGTGCTGGTGGGTATTGTAACCTGCATGGTCTGGGTTACTACTTGCCTTGCTTCTTACACTACTTTAGATGTAACATTTTCAAAGAGTTTCAACTGATGTGATAGACAACAAAAACATTTGAAAAACCAAGATATAAAAGACTGTGGTCCCATTCATGGGAATCAATAAGAGGAGGAAAGAAAAGAAGCTTGATTTTTGCATATGTAAAAATATTCAGCTTCACATATCATATAGATTTTTAGCAGACATATTCAAAAGGCAAGATCATATATAGGCCTGGAGTTTATCTAAGGGACAGGATCTCTGCTTAGTAATTATTCACACAGAAGTGGCCATAAAGCACAGCACAGGGGATGGAAAATGTGAAAGAGAAGACAACAGAGGCCCAAGAACAGCGTGCTTTCACATGGAGAGTACAGAGAAAAGATCTAACTGACCCAGGCAGATACAACAGGACTCAACAGAATGCCTAAGAATGACAATGCTGCCAAAAATTAAGGAAGTAGGAAAAAGCTCAGTCACTGGATTTGGTTGCCAGCTGATGCTAGTCTCCCACCCTTGTTCCTGAAAGACCAGAGATGGAAGCCTGTCTCGGGGTGGACTGAAGGGAGAGCTACTGGCAATGAATATGAGCAGTCCACAGTGGAAAAGGGGTGATGGCGAGAACAAAAAACGGTACTGACAGATGGAATGGGTTGTTTGCAAAAAATTCTCAAGCAATGATTTTCAAATGGAAATAACTTTGCCCCAGAGAAATATGTGACAAATCTTGGAGACACTTAAGGTCTCGATTTCAGGGAGCTAGTGGTATCTGGTGGGGAGAGACTAGGATTGCTGCTAAACTTCCTGTAATGTATATGGTAGCTCCCCTAAAGGAATTACCCCAGCCCAGTCAGTAGTCAAAGACTGAAAAGTCCTAATCTAAAGGATCAGAAAGATGTGAGAATATCACTATGGTGAGAAGTTACCAAATGTGCATTATGAGAAAGGAAGGATATAAGTGGTGAATCAGCATCTTACAAGCATGGAAAGTTTCATAACCAACGGTAGAAATAAGAGCTCAGGTCCCTTCAACCCGCAGCTCTGCATGCGCGGGCACACACACGCCACTGTGGTCACCCATCAGCCAGCCCCTGGGTGTCTTCACAGGTACATCACGGTTATCTCCTGCCACACCCACAGCCACTGGATGGCACTGCAGGTGCAGGAACATTAGAAAAGACCTTTTCAAACTGCTTGAAATGGAAAGAATAGCAATAAGGACAACAATACCTGGGAAAGCAGCTGAGGACAGCACAAAGCCTTAGGATCCTTTAACCATACGGGAGATGCAGAAGAAGCTCCGGGCTCCTGGCTTCAGATACAATGGCTCAAATACAGCCATTGCGGCCACTTGGGGAGTGAATCAGTGCACTGAGGCTCTTCCTCTCTGCCATCTTCTCTGTATATCTGACTTTCCAATAAAAATAGATAAATGTTTAAAAAAAAATGCCGAAGATCTGGTGCAATAGCGTAGCGGCTAAAGTCCTCACCTTGAACACACCAGGATCCCATATAGGTGCCAGTTCTAATCCCAGCAGTGCCGCTTCCCATCCAGCTCCCTGCTTGTGGCCTGGGAAAGCAGTCGAGGACAAGCCAAAGCCTTGGGACCCTGCACCCATGTGGGAGACCTGGAAGAGGCTCCTGGCTCCTGGCTTCAGATTGGCTCAGCTCCAGCTGTTTCAGTCACTTGAAGAGTGAACCATCAGATAGAAGATCTTTCTCTCTGTCTCTCCTCTATGTATATCTGCCTTTCCAATAAAAATAAATAAATCTTTAAAAAAGAAAATAGTCTAACTTGTTAAGTCAACTATTATAATAAAATCAAGACATTCAAAAACTAACATTTTAATAAATATTCTGATTATACTCTGCCATTACATAAAATCTCCAGTAATGTCTATTATTAAAGACATTCAAGGAATAGTTCTTCATGTTAAAGGAAAAAAATATTTTAAAATTTTGAAAAGAGGAACCAAATAATCTAACAAATTAAGTTATTAAGCCACAGAAGTATTGATGTTCATCAAGCACTGTACAATGTTATTCAAAGAGATTGCATAAAATTATCTGCTCCAATGAAAGGCAAATGAGATACAAATGCAACCTGCTAATAAATACCAAGATTATTTACATAACTAGACTCCTTCCCAAAGATATCTTATAATTAAGTAATTCTCAAACATAAAGGTCAATATCCAGTCTCTCTGACTGACAGTCGATAAGCATCAATGAGGACAGTTCTTCACCTCATACATATTCTTATGGGGTTTCAGAAAAGTACCACATAAAGAATAACCTATCAAAGATATTTTTATGACTAGAAGAATTTGCAGCAAGATAGTTATTTTGGAGCTGAGAGAGACAGAAGTTAATAACAGAATTATAAAAACAAACTCTCAAATTTAATCTCTGTCAATCAGTGATCTGGGAGTTTCTCAAACAGATTATCAGACCCCATTACAAGACTCAAAATGTCTGCTCTGGCTACAAGCAAATGGGTGTTCTTACAGGCATTTCAGTTAATTCCAGATCCAGCACTGTGCAGACCAGTGTTTAAGAACAACTACTCTAATACATGAAAAGAAAAACTGACAAATAGGATCTTGTCAAGATGAGTAATCTTCCCTCCAGGAAAGATCCTATGAGGATGATGAAGAGACAAGTTACAGGCTGGGTGAAAATAACTGAGCAGCGCTGTGATAACGGCAGTGTCAAGCTGATACTGTATTACATTTTTGGGAGACGTTATCTTTGGGAGAAACTGAGTGAAGACTAGACAGCAGGACTTCCCTGTGCAACTCTGGGAAATTCCTTGTGTATCTACAGTTGTTCCAAAACAAAATTTTTACTTATTTTTTTAAACATGCATTTATTTTTATTAGAAAGGCAAATTTACAGAGAGAAGGAGAGATAAAGGTCTTCCTTCTGCTGAGTCACTCCCCAGATGGCCACAATGGCCAGAGCTGAACTGATCTGAAGCCAGGAGTTGGGAGCTTCCTCCAGGTCTCCCACACGGGTGCAAGTTTCCAAGGCTTTGGGCCATCTGCTGCTGCTTTCCCAGGCCATAAACAAGGAGCTGGATGTGAAATGCAGCAGCAAGACATGCCCAAATAGTATGCAGCACTCGGGGGTGGAGGCTTAGCCAGACTCAAAATTTTAAAAAAACGTACCAGACTCAAAATTTTTTAAAAAGTGATTATTTATATGTTTCACTATCATCTATCTATCATAATGGTAAAAAAAAAAGCCACTTTTTAGCACAGCTTCAGATGTTTTATTCTAAAGGACTAGAGTCCAATAAAGGTTGACAATTAGTACTCTGTAAAATTTCCAAAAATAGTGCACTGAGTTTTACATCTTTCCCAATTCCATATTAATACAGATTTAAATGCAAAACTCGCTGTGGTTATGATTATTATCTCTTCTCAGTGTTAGCTCTTACCAGTTTGCTGCTACAAACCAGAAACCCCAGATGCAGCAAGCACCCCAGGAGAGTTTAACGCAGCAGGGCAGATGGCTGCAGGAATGGGAGTGAGGGAAGAGAGGAAGAGAGAGGTCTCCTGCCATAGTGACAGCAGAGGGCTCCAAGAGAAGGGGAGGGGGAAAGGGAGAGTGAGAGAGCGCATGAGAGCACAGGAAGGGCAGCAGGGATGTGGGAGTGTGCCTTTATGCCCGGGAGCAGGTAGCACTGGCAGTGAGGGATTGGTGGACAGGGCCGTGAGTGGGCCGCAGGGATTGGTAGATGCAGCAGTAGGCAGGTACAAGGGGAGCAGCCACAGGGGATTGGTGGATTGGACCATCAAGTATGGCACCATGAGGTTACAGTGCATTGGTGGGAATGCAGTAACGAAGTTAACAGCAGATTGGTGGAGAACAGAGCTGTGAGGAAAATGGTGCAGAGTCCAGAATGGAGGGTTTTTTTTTTTTAAAGATTTATTTTATTATAAAGTCAGATATACAGAGAGGAGGAGAGACAGAGAGGAAGATCTTCTGTCCAATGATTCACTCTCCAAGTGAGAGCAACGGCCAGTGCTGCGCCGATCCAAAGCTGGGAACCAGGAACCTCTTCTGGATATCCCACATGGGTGCAGGGTCCCAAGGCTTTGGCTTGTCCTCGACTGCTTTCCCAGGCTACAAGCAGGGAGCTGGATGGGAAGTGGAACTGCCGGGATTAGAACTGGCACCCATATGGGATCCCGGTGCGTTCAAGGTGAGAACTTTAGCTGCTAGGCCACACTGCCGGGCCCAGAGGGGGTTTTAATTAATCTTTAGGACTGATGTTCAAATCACTCCTCACAATAATTATTTTTATCTTATTACCAAAGTGTTACTTTAATAGGTACCACAGAAATTGAGTAAATGATATGACTCCAAACACCTACAGTAAGAACATCAAGAACTGTTAGGGAAATGTTTCTCTTTTTCTTCTGTTAACATAACACTGGGTAAATATTCAGTTTTGAAGACAGCATGACTGGCACGAAAGAGCTAAATAAAGTAAATTACTCAGCTCTTTTGAGGAAAAGAGAAAATTGCTACCAGTGAATTACTGCTGTATAACAGTGTGTGGAAAAAGTATTTCCAGTAATACTAATGCTAAGTATTCACATTTATAAAAGAATTAGCATGTGCCAGATACTGTACTAAGCCCTTTGTCAAAAGCATACCTGCTTTACACAACAACCCAGGACGTGGGTGTTGTTATTAAAGATGTGCAAAACAGGGACATCAAATAGCTTGTCCGAGGTCAAATCCCCTGCAATGCCAACGCTCAGGCAGCACCTTGACATTCCCAGAGGACAATCCCCAGGAGCAAAATTTTCTCAAGAGATCATTCAGAAACACTGTTGAAAGGGAATGAAATCAAGGACCCTGCCTTCTGAGGAGTTTAAGTTTATCCTAAACTTGCTTACACCTAACTAACGTAATCATACTGACAGCAATTCCGATAACGATAGATGAGTTAGCCGTGAAAACGGAAACGTCAGACAGCAAGGGGTCCTCTTCGCAGCCCACTGAGAAGGTCCCACACAGAAAAAAGCACACCCTGGATAAAGTGAGAACAGCTCTGCGCATGAGAGCAAGGCTGTTTTTCAAGAATTAAAAAGTCATCATGGAGATGTAGTTGTTGTCTAATTTACTTTATCTTGTATATTTCATTTCTATCGCCAATTCAAGGATTCTGTTTGAGTCTTTTGTCATCTTTTTTACTAAAGAGGGAAAAGCCCTAATCCTAAACTCCCCATTCCACATTAAAACAGTGAATGTGTAAAAGATATGTTTCCATTCTCAATATTACAAAAATAAACATATTTTGTTAGTTAAAACATATGTTGCTTTTGTGCAGACCATTAGGAAATATCATTTTTGTGACTCCTTGATATCCAGTTTTGGTTAAAGTACAAATTATTGACACTGTAAAAAATATCAGGTGCTCTGGGTCACACTGAAGTGTTACCAGTGAACAGTCGACACTTAGGGACAGGCCCTGCCTCCACACTATTTAATGGAAAGGTGGAAGGAGGGACATTTACTACTCTCAGAAGATGAATTTTGAGCTGTTAACACAGAGAAAACTATGAGGTGGAGTGGAAATCTCAATGTTTGGCAAGGAACAGCACACCACAAGAACTCAACAGTCCTCATAGGAGACAAATGTAATGCTATTTAAATAAACCCAGAAAGTAACAGGTTAGACATGTCAATTCTCTCCTCTGTGAAGGAACAACAACTATTAGTGAACTGTGACAAGCATACTACTAGCCTTTTTTTTTTTAAAGATTTATTTTTATTATTTTTTTTATTGGAAAGGCAGATATACAGAGAGGAGAGACAGAGAGGAAGATCTTCCGTCCCATGATTCACTCCCCAAGTGAGCACAACGGCCGATGCTATGCCGATCAGAAGCCAGGAGCCTCTTCTGGGTCTCCCACGCGGGTGCAGGGTCCCAAGGCTTTGGGCCGTCCTCGACTGCTTTCCCGGGCCACAGGCAGGGAGCTGGAAGGGAAGCGGGGCTGCCGGGATTAGAACCAGCGCCCATATGGAATCCCGGGCGTGCAAGGTGAGGACTTTAACCACATGCGCCACCGCGCTGGGCCCTAGCCTTTTGATTTAACCATGACAACAGCCACCTTCAATAACAGGTACTGTTATTCTATTTTACATAAGAGGAAATTGAGGATCAGATACGTTCAGTAACTGAGCCAAAAACATTCATCTAGCTAACAGGGCCACAGCTAGGATTCAAATCCAAGAACTTTAAATCCACCTCCCCTTAGCTATAGTGAACTATGCCTCTTAGATGAACATTTTTAAAAAACATTCACTTATGATTGACAGAATGCATTTCTACTCCTGAATAAAGGTAGGCCCCCAATGAAACTTCTAAATATACCTATGCAACAAAATACTAGACTCTCTATACTTATACTAACAGTGTCATGACCCATGTTAAGAGCAGAATGCTGTATTCAAGACTACAGCTGAAGGACTATTCCACTATAAAACACAGGGGACAACAGGAAGAATAGAAGGGGGTGGAGGGAGGAAGCCCTATAACTGCAAAATTGTAAAACAGAAAATAAAAAACTGAAAAATATATTCATTGATTTATTTGGAAGTTAGGGCTATGGACAGAGATGGGGGGATGAGGTGGAGAAAGAGAGAGACAGAGATTTTCACTTGCTGCTTACTCCTCAGAGAGCCGCAAGGAGCCAGGAGTTTCACCTGGTCTCCCATGCAGGTGGGAGGAGCCTAAACACCAGGCCATGTTCTGCTTCTTTTCCTAGGTCATCAGCAGGGAGCTGGATTTGAAGCAGAGCCACTATGAGCCAAATCAATGTCCATATGATATGCTAGCATTACAGATGATGGCTTGACACATTATGCCACCATGTCAGTCCAATTAGTAATTTTCAAACTTGTTTATTCCCTTCAGGTCAGGGTACTCACTTTAAAGCATAACCTAAAGCATTTTAAAGCATAACATAAAGCATTAACCTAAGGTTAATCTAGATCTTTCTGTAACATCATCTTATTCTTGAATAAGCAAACATAAAAAATATGGCAAGAGTCTAATAAAAATTTTAGAGAAAAATTTAAAACAGTTGTAAGCTATTCAACCATTTTCTCATAAGTGAGAATAGATACTATGGTTTTACATAGTTTACAGATTTGAGCAACAAAATACTTGTGCTCATGGGGGCACAATTTAAGAGCCCTTAAGATGAATGTCAAAGACTTGGAAATTGGAACAAGGATTAATCATATTTGTTTGAACTTCAAAATTTGCTTATTAGATTTGCAGAGATTAAAAAGAATGCTGAAGGAGGTGATGATGTAGAGAACAGGTTGCTTGTGTACTGCTGTGGATAGAAATGCACACAGATGCTCACTACGGTGCTAAGTAGAAAACAAAGTGGAGCATAGTGGGTAGAGCCACCAGCCGTGCTGACAGCATTCCATATGGGATGTGGTTAGAGTCCCAGCTGCTCTGCTTCTGATCTAGCTCCCTGATAATATACCTGAGAAAGCAGCAGAAGATGATCAAAGTCCTTGGGAAACCAGGAAGAAGTTTCTGGCTCCTCCCTTCGCACTGGCCCAGCTCCAGTCATTGCAGCCATTTAGGGACTTGAGTCAGCATATAAAACATCCCTCTATCACTCTGTCTCCATCTCTCCCTCTCTCTCTGTAACTTTGCCTTTCAAATAAATAAATGACTCTAAAAATAAAGATCAACAAAGCAGAAGCTACTGAAAAATCCTACAAAGTTTCATTAAATTACAACATTCTATGTCGTCTAACAATGTATATCATTATTTATTAATATGAAAAGTAATTTCCTGTAAGCTGGAAGGCTAAAGTAGACTGCAAGGCAGCACAAAAATAAAATCCCATTTTAAAAAATATAATGCAGGTAGTGAAACACACTAAAGTGCTAATGGTTAATATTTCTCTGTGGAGTGGGGCTGGGACAACATTGCTTATCTTTTGAACAATTTCACCTACAGCCAAGTTCATCCTTCCACACCGTGCACCAAGCATATCCTTCTCAGCTTTCAGGATGGAGACCTGAGGCTGATCCTGGTGACTCAAGTTTTCTTTGACACCCTGCAAGTTCGGACATACTCCATCTTTTCTTCTAAAGATAACCACCTATTCCTGGTTAGAATGACTAAACAATCCTGCCTTCTTCTAGGAAACTGTCATACACCCAAAGTACTAAGCCTCTGCTTGTGAACATGATGCTGAGTTTTTTATTGTATTCCACTAGTCAATTTATTGACTATCACATTGTCTTGATTTCTCTAAATTCAGAAATTTATGGATGATTATGTCTCTGCTCCTGGCTCCAGCTTACAAATATTTTTTTAAGATCAAATTTAGATTAAACTATTCTATAAATATAATGTCTTTGCATGTGATCAACCCGCCATGCTCAATCCTGACCCATTAGTTGCATACAGATCCAGGACCATTAAACATGCTGGCCATGGAGGAACAGCTCAGTGAAACTGCTACATTCGGAGTAAGAATGTGAACAAACATGTAACTTCTGCAGTTACTAATGGTGCTCGAGCCTAAGCCAGTAAGGAACTGGGTTTCATGGTTCCTCCCCAGCAAACATAGATGTGCAGAAGACTCATCACCACTGAAAATGCATGGACTGTTTCACTTATGAAGATCCATGAGACAGGCCGCATCCGTGCCGAAAGGAGCTAAGAAAGTCATGTCATCCTACGACAGACCAGGCACCAGACTAGGTATGGGAGAGACCACAAGAAATAATGGAGGTTCCTGACCTAGCAGAGGCCAAGTGAACATTTTACAAGGCAAACAAAATGATCAACTTAAAACAAAATGATTAGGGCCCGGCGCCATGGCCTAGCAGCTAAAGTCCTCACCTTGAACGTGCCAGGATCCCATATAGGCGTTGGTTCTACTCCTGGCAGCTCCACTTCCCATCCAGAAACCTGCTTGTGGCCTAGGAAAGCAGTCGAGTGGGACGCTGCACCCATGTGGGAAACCCAGAGGAAGTTCCTGGCTCCTGGCTTCAGATCGGCATAGCATCGGCCATTGCGCTCACTTGGGGAGTGAATCATCGGATGGAAGATCCTCCTCTCTGTCTCTCCTCCTCTCTGTCTCTCCGCCTTTCCCATAAAAAAACAAAATGATTAGCCTGTTACAGACCTGCTGGATTTCACACCCTGCCTGCAGTTGCTTTTGCAGGAGCAGACCAAATTATTTCACAAGCCTTCTTTTGCCTGTAGGCCAGATGTCCCCCATCCCTGAAAGAATCTGAAACCCAGAGAGTAGATATACAAAAAACAAAACCCATCTATCTGTTGCCCACAGGAGACACATCTCACCAACAAAGATATGTGGAAACTTAAAGGATGGAAAAAGGTACTCCAGGTTAATGGAAAGGAAAAACAAGCTGGTGCAGTCATTCTTATATCAGATAATATATGCTCTGACATGAAAAATATTAAAAGAGATGAAGAAGGACACGACATAATGATCAAAGGATCCATTTTGCAAGAGAACACCTTATTAGTTTCTTACGATGTTTTCTTTTCATCTTTTTCATCTCTAAATTTACTTGGTTTTTCTCCCTTGTTTTTCTTTGCTAGTCTAGCTAAAAGCTCATCTTCTTGTTGCAAGTTGGAGTTTATCAGTTTCAGTTGCATTTATTTTTGCTGTGATTTTTATAATTTCTTGCTTCCTGTTCATTTTCCTTTTTCAATAAGTCCTTGAGATGCATTATTAGATTATTTCTTTTCCTTTTTTGTAAACACCTGATATTATGAATGTCCCGCCCACAACTATTTTTTGCTACATCTCATTGGTTTTGATATTTTTGCTTTTCTTTTCATTTTTTTCAAAAATAGTTCCTTTTCTCTTATTAAAGTCTTCAATGACATACACATTAGTCATCTAGTAGTACATTATTTACTTTCATGTTGATGTAAACTTTCTTTTTTTTCTTGTTGTTAATATTATTTTATCACTTTTATTTAAGGGGATATATAGTAACTGTTTAATAGAGACTACCACATCCAGATGTGAACATACATTGCAGTATTCACCTCTACTTCCAAATCAAAGATGGACTCCCAATGAAACTGTTAAATATATCTTGACAATAGGATGCTGGACTCTCTGCCATTGTCCATACCTACAATGTCAGGATACACTTAAATAGCAGAATGATGGACTTATGACTGTTTATGAAGGACTATACTATTGTAATAATATAGGGGAAATCAGTAAGGAGAGAAAAAGTGGGGAGGGGAAAGAGTAAGTCCCAGATCCAATGGAACCATATCATAAAGTAATTTTTTTATTTTATTAATTGCATTGCATTATGTGACACAGTGTTATGGGCACTGGGATTCCCCCCACCCCTCCCTGAACCCTCTCCCCATGGTGGATTTCTCCACCTTGCTGTGTTACCACAGTTCAAATTCAGTTGAGGTTCTTTCATTGGAAGTATCATAAAATAATTTTTTAAAAAGGAAAAACTATGGCCTGTCGTGATAGCCTACTAGCTAAATCCTTGCCTTGCATCTGCCAGGATCCCATGTGGGTACTGATTTGTATCCCGGCTGCTCCACTTCCCATCCAGTTCCCTGTTTATGGTCTGGGAAAGCAGTGAAGGATGGCCCAAAGCCTTGGGACCCTGTACCCAAGTGGGAGACCAGGAAGAACCTCCTGGCTCCTGGCTCCTGGCTTTGGATCGGTTCAGCTACAACTATTGCGGCTACTTGCAGAGTGACATAGTGAACAGAAGGTCCTTCTGTATCTCCTTCTCTCTGTATATCTGCCTTTCCAATTAAAAAATTATAAAAATTAATAAATAATATCCACATAGAAATAGAAGTATTTTTTTAAAAAAGTAAACTCCATGGGGACATGGGGACTATGCACTTGACTCTGTGGAATGCCAACAAGGGAGCCACCAACTGGGAAAACCTGAAAACTGCTTAGTGCCTCTGCTCTGCCGCCCAGCGCCTACAGAGAGCATCCTTCTAAAAAAAAATTATCCTGTCTTCCAGATGCTTATGCTTCCATGATGGATTTCCACACACAGTGCAGGTTATGCCCCAGCTGCCCCTTCCCACCCCTTGCCTATGTCTAGCTTTCCAGCTATTCTCTGGGCTCTAGGAAGCTGACCCTGATAGACACCATCAGCCAGGATACCTTGCCCTGCAGCTACCAGATGAATTAGGCTCTTGAGAGGCAGAATCAGGACTGTGAAGGCCACAGGCAGAATTCATGTCCATCCCAGCTCCCTGCCTTCCCTTGCCCAGCTGTCACTGTATCTACACTTGAAGTCCTACAACCAGAGCTCTCACAATGCCATAGAACCACACATCCTCCCTGCTCCTTCTGCCTTTGGGAGGGTTACAGTCCCCTCTGTTTGTGGCTCCAAGCTGCTCTTCCTCTATTTTGCCTTTGCATTACTTCTTTAAATCATTTTTAAAATGCTAATTACATGTCCATCCCTTACCTACAAGAGCTGTGTATGAAACCTTTTTTGCCAGGGAGTGGGGGAGAGTAGTGACAAAAAGTTGTAACTTAAAGAAAATATTATAAAAATCTCTAATGACCTGAAGTCTGGACAGTATTTACTGGGTGACTCAGGGATAGTACATTTTATCAACTGCAAGATATGCCATTTTCAACCACAGCATATCCTGTGTTCATTTTCGATCAGTAAAAGGGCATTTATGGGTAATTCTGAGTACTTTGGGAATGAGTCACAAGCTTTAAATATATATATATACATAACGGGCATCTGACTCAGGGTTCTGAGGGCAGAGCCTCGTCAGTCCACTGTCATCCATGGTAGTCGGTGATCCAGGGCTATGCAAGGCCTTTCTGCCTACTATGGCTTGTACTACTGCTGCCTCTTAGAACAGCCGAAACACTGCCACTGTCACAGTAACCCTACTAGGATGTCTTTGAATTTGTTCTGTCAAGCACACACACAGACAACTTGACACAAGTTTCCAATCTGTGACAGATATGCCTTATGGGAATAATAAATAAAAACATGTCTCACAGTTCTAACGTGTGGCATTGCTCAGTCCAGAAAAATCTCAGGCTGCCTTAGACAGAGGTCAGCTTCTCTAACACAGAGCTGGTCCAGCCCACTACACAGACAATTCTGTCTCAGTGCAAAAAGAAACATATAATATGTTACCCAGAAGCTCATTTGTTACTCTTTTTTTTTTTTCCTAAATGTAGCTTGGTTCTGTAACAGTTTTGATGCTCTCCTGCTCTAAACAACAGTGTTTTCTCATGCATGAAACCTTTACTCCTATTTATTAGTCAGATTTTATCACTTGTCTCCATGTAGAGTTCTCCTTCTCTGTCTCTCTTCTATCCTTGCTCTCTTTGTTCTCTTTCCTTTATTCTCTCCTGTCACTAAGTCACCACTGGATCCCAGCATAACCCACCTCCCCAGCATCAGTGAAGTGTCCTAAAATCGACAAATTTATTTCTGCAGCTACACAAGGGACAGAATACCTCCCCCTTCAGATGCAGAGATCCCACCGGGACTTAGGTTATCCTTGGGGCACTTGATTAGGAGCAAGTGGTTGCCCAGGCAACCACTCCAAATTGTCCTAGACTGCCTGGCAAGCGTGTTGTCGCAGTCTGATGTGAAGGTCACACTAGCCAACCTGTGACAGTTAAAGGCGAAGTCTGTGCAGTCAGCCAAGGGCTCCTGGAACATCCATCAAGAAGAGCTCAATAACATTTGCATAATCATAAAATTGTCAGACTCCCAAGGCCATAAGGACCCGAGGAACAGACTGTTTCAAAGAGCCGGAGATATGAGATTGGAAAATGAACAACAATAGGTGAGTGTGCTAAAATCATTAGGAAGAACACTTTAAAAACCAACCAGATGGAATGCAATCACTTAGCTGGTGGAAACACTTTTGCTACTCAGTATTCTCGAAGGATTTAAGAGCCATTCTACCCTAAGGCGAGTCAATAAACAAAAAAAGTCACTCGATACAATTTTACTTTCTTATAATTTCCTTTGATCTGGAGTGTTTAAAACATTATTCTCCAATAACAAAACCCTATACTCAAACATATGCCCAGATCCCCTAGGTTAATGCCATATTTGACAAAGTCTCAAAAATAGGGGATACACTGAGAAGGAGACAGAGAAGGAATTCATGTCTCTAAGTGCGCTTCAAAATAATTAGCCGGAATAGGAATATCTCCACAGAAAAATGAAAGAAAAGTGAAATAGGCAACTTACCATAAAATTGAAATGATCAACATGACACAACAGAATGCAATCCAAAACAATGGCAAACCATTTCTCACATAATGAATGATTTTTTTGCAAGAACAATAAGTAAACAAGTCTCACAGCCTTTGACATACATAATGTTGTACAAAGATATCTTGATCATAACCAAGCAAGGGTACATCAGATGTACAAAGACACTCTCCATGATAATTTGTAGTACACCAAAAAATGGGGACACAACTTCCAAGTCAGGCAAGTCTCCGCAGCCAATGCACATCATACTAAAAATTATAGTCACCTACATGGAAAACCTGGAAAAGGCAGAGATGAACAAAATAGCACATATAGCATGATTCTACTTTTATAAACTCTATGGAGAAAATCGAAGTAAATCCAAAGTTAATACCAAATGTGAGGCTAATGTTGTGGCTCAGCTTGGTAAGTTGCCACTAGCAATATCACCATCTCATATCTGATTGCTGATTCAAGTTCTGGATGTTCTGTGTCCAACGCAGCTTTCTGGCTAACGTACAAGCAGAATGGTTGGTTCCTGCCAGCCATGTGGAAGGCCAGATGGAGTTTCTCACTCCTATTTTCAATCTGGTCCAGCCCAGGCAATGGTACCATTTGGATAGAAGCTGTCTCTCTGTGTCACTTTATCATCAAATCAATCAATTGATCTTTAATAAATATACCGGGGACAGCACGGTGACATAGCAAGCTAATGCTCCACCTGCGGCGCTAACATCCCACAAAGCTACTGGTTCAAGTGCCAGCTGTTCCACTTCTAATCCAGTTATCTGCTAACAGCCTGAGAAAGCAGGAAAGGATAGACCCTGCAGCCACACAGGAGACCCTGAGGAAGCTCCAGGATCCTAATTTGAGACTGGCCCAACTCTGGCTGCAGCAGCATTTGAGGAAGATCTTTTGCTCCATCTCTCCTCTCTCAGTAACTCTGGCTTTCAAGTTAAATAAAATAATAAATTTTAAAAATTCTTAATGTTATCTATTTCTGAATGGTGACATTATATATGACTTTTGTTTCTTTAAGGAAGGTCTAATTTGTTCCCATTAGGAACAAATATCACTTCTCATACAAGTATTTTCTAAATGTTAAAATGTACTAAAATTAATTTCCATGCATGAGAAGATTCTAATTTTTTGGCAAACTTTTATTTCAGGCTATGATTATGTGATTTTTACAATATCTCAGTCTCTATGAATTAGAATATATTGGGCTTAGGACATTTATAGATTTTAGATAGATGGGTGGACAAGAATTAAAATGACATCAACTTCAGTTCTCGGAAGCTACAGACTGGAGTGGCTCCCTGGTGCAATTATAGAATTAGGCCTTCCTGGGGTTGGAAGAGAACCAGCTGTAACTGGTCACAGTCGCCACATGATGACAGCTCAGACAATGGCTTCCTCCTTTCCCTCCAATCCCAATATATAATGGAGTCAGAGAGAGAGAAAAAAAAAATTAGCAACACAGCAAAGGGCAGGGGATCTGACAAAGTGCATAGTTTTCAAATACACCTGTCATGATGGTTTAATCAGAGTAGACAATTTAAATGCTGTATCAGGGATCACGTGATAGGACAAATACGAACTCAGAAAAGCAAAGCCATTCGCTGATACATGTTTAGTCAGAATAAAGTAACTAAGGCTTGCTACTTTGCAGGTACCTCATGAATTACAAATAAAAGTCCCCATGCCATCCAAAACCATGATTGGAGTATGAAGTGAATTATCATACAACTATCATCCAGTAACCAAAACCCATGCTTTTACAAACACAATCCACGTTGTGGAGATACTTAGAAATGTATTACATGGGCAAGACTGATGGTTAAGATGAAAAGACTAAGTTTAGAAATTCACTTACATTCCCAAGAAATCATGCTCATGATGTTTATTCTTGCCAAGTATTTTTCTTCGCTCCCTAATAACACAGTCCCCTATTAAACAACTGTATAGGTTTTTTACAATGATTCCCTTCAAATAGCATCCCATACTTACCATTCCTAGTGCTGTCTCTATTCCACATCAAAACTGGTGACAAAACACTAGGAACACCCACATTTAATCAATGTCCCTTAAAGTCTTAATTTTTATTTAAACTTACATGCCCTCTCTTCCTCCGCCACCTGCCCCTAGATTTGCTACATGGCCATCTTAAGCCACACACAATCGAGATTTCCAGAGTCTGCTTTACTGGCATTAGAATTCATATGTCATACGAATAGTTTAGTTGAAACAGCCAATCCCCAGAACAGAGGAGGAAACAAAGGAAAGCTTTGGCACAGAGCTTCTGGGAACACCCCCGTGGGCTGAGATGTCCGTTACCCCTGAGATAAACCCAGCCCAATGCGGCATTCTAGGCAGACCCGGGCTTAACGGATGCAATCCACTTCTCCCATGATGCTCTCTCAGCCACAATCCAGTAACACTCTGTTACTGCATTTCTCCAAGCAGTATTTCCGCAACATTCTAAAAATCCAAAACTGACAGGAAAAAAAAAAACAACTTCGGAGATAATCATAAAGTCAGTGACATAACTACAATTGCAACTGGTAAGATATGGTTGTGTATACAATGATGCTGAAGTACTACATTTTAACTTCCACAAGAAGACATATTTGAATGCCTACAGTTTTCTCTATTAAGTTAAGACATCTACCCATGAAATGTATAAGCAATGACGTCAGAATCTAATTAGATGCTCACCCATGAAAAGGCTAGGTGATATAGTTCCAGTTCATCTAAAGTGGTCAAGGAATGCTAAAGAACTTGCTTTGTCAAGCCTCGGCCAAACCATCAATCATATTCCAGCATTTCACTAGGTGTCCAGGTGCCACTCACACACAGCAGGTATTCCACTGGAATGCCCTGCTTACAGAGACAGGCCATGATCAGCTCAGAGACCATGCACTCATTCGCTGCCAGTATATCTAGCCTTTGTCCTGGGTACTCAGATCGTTCAGAATGAACTGCATTCTCTTATTTCTGACACCAGCAGACCAAATGTCCAGCACTTGCTGCGTGTGAGGCGGCATAGTTCAGGTGGTGGCAGCACAAAATTCTTGGCCCACATTAAGCATTTAATAAATGACAAGCATTTTTAAAACTTCATTTGTTATAAGCAGTCTATTGCTAAGAATTTAACCCAGTTCAGCCTTGCTCTTAAATCAAGGCAAACTATAAAGTCACACACAAAGTACATGAGTGAAACACAGATGTCCTACCCTCTTTCCTCTTTTACATAGTTACCCACTTATTTATTCTTCAGTATTTTTGTGAACCAACTGAGAGTAAATTGTGAACTTGATGCCTGCTCACATGTACCTGACCATCCCAATCAGCAACTGGACACTGAAAGACCATTACTATCCACCACAAATGCTGTGCCATCTGTTCCAGCAACAGCTCATCTTCCTTTTGGGCTGCTCAGGATCTGATCAAGCATCAGGGACTGAATTTCAGTCCCCACAGTTTATCATTCTCTTGCCTTCTCCTACAACAACCCCTCAGTGCTTCCTTATCTCTGTGATCCTTGCAGAATTCAAAAAGTCAGAATTAATTTTCCAAGATGGCCTGAATCACCTTCAGTGTGTGTCCCTTGAAGATTTTATTATGCTAGTTCAGGGAATGCCCTTCCAGCAGGAAGATTTTAAAAGTGATGCTTGGCTCTACTCAGTGCATGAACACTGACAGGTACACAATGCTGGTTCATCCCACCACTGATGATGATCACCACTATCTGGACAAGTTAGTTTCTGACAATCCATGTCATCACAAAGTAACCATTCTCCTTTTCAGAACTTGTAAGCAGTCTGAGGAGAAACACTATGAGACTATACCAACATCCTCTTCAAACCTCTACCCAGCACATTTAATCCACCATGACTAGGGTGTTAGCCAAATGGTGATTGCTTCTATATTTATTGGCTGGCATTCCCAACCAATAAAAGCAGAGATTTTCATCCTCCAATTCCATTTAGCTACCTGCTAGTACAGACTTGCTGAATGCTACTGTTGTTTTGAGGCTCCAATTTTGTAGATTTCATCAAGGGCAGTACTCTTCATTTGTTATCTTAAAAATCTGATTTAGTGAATAGAATTTCACACACCAAATAAGTATCTTCAATGCCAAAATGGTGGTTGTGGGGCGGGGGAAAATTCTTCATCAATTTTCTTGGAGAGTTACAAACACAGAGAAATCAATCATTAAATCATTTTTTTTTTCTTACCTAATATCTACGGCTGACATCCTTCTTTCACTATAAACAAACATTTCTTGGAATCAACTATTGGGAGACATTTAAAGTGGCATAACTATGTTATCCTTTATTAAAAAAATATGGAGGAAGAAGAAAGAAGAAGGAAGGAGGGGGTGAGAGAGGAGGGAGGCAGGAAGGGAGGACAGAATGACAAAAGGGAAAAAAGAGAAGGGAGAAAGAAAGAGGAAGAAAGTAGCAGCAGCAGCAGTCACACAGCTTCCACACTGCAGGTGGCTACTTAGCTGACCTCAGCTAAGCCAGAAATACCACAAGCTTTTCAGCCAACATATGCAATGGTGTATGGAATGCTCAAGACCCTGGCACATGCTTAGGAAGTTACAGCCTCTTCCTTTCTGTCCTCTTTGCCTGTCTCAGAAATAAACACTCATTTTCCCTGAGGCACAACTCACCTTTCTCATTCATCACAGTCTCTCTCTCTTTTACAAACAAGAATGCTCAAAGTCTTTTTTAAATATCTCTCTGCCATGCTCACTTCGGCAGCACATATACTAAAATTGGAATGATACATGATACAGAGAAGATTAGCATGGCCCCTGCGCAAGGATGATATGTAAATTCGTGAAGCACTGCATATTAAAAAAAATCTCTCGTTTAACAACTCTGTCAGTGCTAGGGTTCACTTTCCTTTCTTCAATGTTGCTGCCAGAGGTATATATATATATATATATATATATATATATATTTTTAAGATCTGCTTATTTTACTTGCTAGAATCACAGAGAGGGTCTAGTACAGCAGCTTAGTGGCTAACGTCCTCGCCTTGAACACACCAGGATCCCACATGGGCGCCGATTCTAATCCCGGAAGCCCTGCTTCCCATCCAGCTCCCTGCTTGAGGTCTGGGAAAGCAGTTGAGGATGGCCCAAAGCCTTGGGACCCTGCACACGTGTGGGAGACCTGGAAGAGCTCCTGGCTTCAGATCAGCACAGCACCAGCTGTTGTGGTCACTTGGGGAGTGAATCATCGGACAGAAGATCTTCCTCTCTGTTTCTCTTCCTGTCTGTATATCTGACTTTCCAATAAAAATAAATAAATCTTTAAAGAATAAATAAATAAAAATAAGCAAATAAATAAATAAATAAAGGAATCACAGAGAGACAGAGATCTGCACAAAGGGCCACTGCAGCCCAGCTCTGAGCTGCTCTGAAGATGGGAGATAGGAGCTTCTTCCACATCTCCCATGTGAGTTTAGAGACCCAAAGCCTTGACTCATCCTCTGCTACTTTCCCAAGGCATTAGCAGGGAGCTAGATCACAAGTACATCAGCTAGGACATGAACCAGCGCTCATATGGGATGCCAGCACCAAAAGGATTAGCCTGCTATGTCACTGTGCTCACTCTATTTATTTTATTTCTATTTTAAATGTGGGGAGAGATAGAGATAGATGTAAAGATAGACAGAGGGAGAGAGCGAGTGAGCCAGAGAGAGCATGAGAATGAGAGTGACAGCAAGAGAGAGGGAGAGACCATCAATTGACTTAGTTCATTCTTCAGATTACCACAGCTGCTAAGGATGGGCCAAGAGGAAGCCAGGAGGCTGGAACTCAGCCTAGTCTCCCTTATGGGTGGCAGGAGCCAGTACTTGCCAAGGTGTACTTTGGCAATAAGCTGAATCAGAAGTGGAGGTGGCACTCAAATTGAGGCACACCAATTTGCGATGTGTGTGTTACAAGCATTTAAAAGAATTATTTCTTTAAAATGAAGTTACATTGACAAGGAGAGAAGGCATCTTTCACCTGCTAGCTTATGCCCCAAATGACCATAATGGCTGCAGCTGAATCAGTCCAAAGTCAGGAGTCTGGAACTCCAATTCTCCCATGTGGGTGGACAATATACTTTCCCAGGCACATTAGTAGGGAGGTGAATTGAAACTGGAACAGCTGGGAATTGACCAGTATTCACACAGGATACAAGTGTTGCAGGCAGTAGCTTAATCCACTATATCACAATGCTGACCACCCCCGCCCCAGCAACACGTTGACTGTTGTTCCCAATGCCAGCCCCTTACAGCCAGAATTCTAGTTCAGACTCCTTACACTAACAATGTCTCCTTTTCTCACTTCACCCTCTACATCAGCTCACTCTTCCTAAATCATCAGAACACAGTACTTCTAAAAGGAAGGATTTCTCTTTTCTTGAAAGAATAAAGCTGGATCCCTAAGCTGAATGCTCATGGGTCTGCACACTCTGCCATCATCAAAAAATGATTCCCTCTCAGTCTATTCTCCAGCCTCACTAAACTCCGGGCCTCCAATGATTTGGTTCATGGTTTGCCTACCCATCTACACTGAAAGGCCCAGTGGAGGCTGGTGTACTGCTCAACATGTATCTTTATTGTCCAGCTCTGAGTTCAGTAATGTGTGCTGTGCTAATAAACAAAAAGGCACCTGTGGAAGATATGCTGCCTGCTTATTAGAAGGACTGCACAGAAAAGGGTCAATTTTCCTAGAACCGTATTACAGATTCACATTTGAAGTGGCAACGCATTGTTTTTTAGAAAGCACAGTAATGCTATTATCCAGAACACTTCAGCATAATAGGCTAAAAAAAAAAAACTTTCACATAGAAGTTAGTTTCATAGTTGATAATAGGTTCACTGAATAAAACATTTGATTATCATTGCAAGTCTCAGAAGTGCCGAAATTTTTAAAAGTAATACTGCTTTCAAATTGGGAGTTAATTGTGAATGTACATCAGGTTACAGTTTAGTCTCTAGGTGATCAATCAAATGCCAACTTAGAGGGGAGCTCTAAAGGTATTCTGTTGGTGTAGTTGATGTCCATAATCAGTTGACATTAAGTAAGAGGGATTATTCTATATAATCTGGGTGAGTCTGACCAGATCAGTTGAAAGGCCTTGAAGAAGAACTAGAATTTCCCCAAAGAGTAAAGTCCACTTTTGAGCAGCTTCCCACTGCCTGTGATACCAGCCTGCCCCTCATAAAAGCCTGCTTGATGGATTGATTTCATTCTAGCCAGCCTCCTGAATCCCACAGGCTAATTCCTGAATCAAATCTTTTCTATTGACTCTGCCTCTCCAGTAGAACCCTAACCAAATATGGTGTACTTCCAAAAGGGGGTGGGAAGAAGAAGGGGATGCATCAACTGAACAGTTAAAAGGATCTAAATTTGGCCTTCACAGTATTGCTTGATTATGGAGTGGGAAGTGTTCAAGTTCCTAGAACATCAGATACCCCATATTCAAACATAAGTACAACTATGCCTAGCATATGCCACAGCTTCTGTCCCAATGCATTATTATACATTCAGTTGGCAAATGTTTGTTATGAAAGGCACTGGGGAGAAAATGGTGAGCCAGACAGGCATGGTTCCTGCTCTCAGGGAGTTTGTGGGCTAGTTGATGAATCAGTCATCAAATCAGTCATTACACAAATACTCAGTTATAATTATAATGAGTGCTAGGAAATACAGGATGCTGTTGGCATAGTGAATGGGGAAATGTAACCAACAGGGTAGGCCATTTGGAAATGTCATTGAGAATGATGTTAAAGCTCAGATCGGAAGTGTAAAGAGGCAACAGCCAGGGAGAACATGGGCAGGATCATCCTAGACACAGGTGATCATCTGTAAAAGGCTTTATGCAGAGAGGGATACAAAGTTAAGCACCCAAAGACATTCAATCAGTCAATGAGCTGTGGAAAATTAGGGATGGGGCTTATACCAAAGCCAATCATCACACTAATAAAAATCTCAGCTTAACAACAATGGGTAACCATTCCTTATATAAACAAATACTGAAATGACAATATTTGTGCTTGAACAGTTTGAATAGCAGCTGTGGATAGTTTGGAAGGAGGCAAACTAGACTAGGCAAGAATAGTCACAAGGCTTTTGCTACAGTCCAGAAAGAAGACCATGGAGGCAAGGACACAGCTGACAGCAACAGAGAAGGGAAGATGTTGGTGCTACAATCAATAAGACAGGGAGAGATACTGGACAGACTTGCAGATGGAGAAACATGACAGGATGCAGTTTGGGAGAGAGAATCTTGGCTCTCCTGAGAGCATGCACCAGTCCTCCACAACTCCTGTAAGACTGCCACATGGAAACACAAATCTGAAACTCAGAAAAGAACTGGTCCAGATAAAGAAATCAAGAAACTCTGGCTTTGCTAGCACAGAATCAGAACTGGAGGATGCCTAGCAGGGAAGGGAGTAGAGAAGGAAAAGTTGCAGGAGATAGCCTAGGAAAACTGACATTTTAAGCAATTCAAAGAAGAGTTTCCAAAAGAGCCTGAAAATGAATTATCGAGGGTGACTGGGCTCACAAAGCACCACATTCATTTACACAAAACACTTTTCCTTGAGCTTTCTAGTTTAGCCACCACACTCAGAGGGTGCATATTTTCTTTGAATAAGAAATAACCAACTGTAAGAGTGACAAAGTTGGAAAATTTGAACAGACATGAATAATTTCCTGCTAAGATATTTTATACAATGGCTACCACCTCACTGATTACTGTTTATAATAGCTATTCAATCTTTGGGTCAAAGCGTACTTTTTGAAGTCACTTCCTATTGACACTAATGGTCTGGCCCTTTATGTATAATTAGTTCAGGCAATTAGCTGTAAGGCTTTAATCTCTTAAAAATCGCTGTGTGTCACATTATTCTAACCGTGCCCCATTTGAAAGGAAACACTGAACCAATAGGAAGTACTCATTTTAAAAGGGTCTAAGAAGAGTGGCCTGGTCCCCACCAAAGAATCACACAAATTAGTGTAGGCTCGGCAACCAAAAGAGCTTGAACTCCAAGAAAGGATCTATTTAAACTGCACTTTTTCAGGCACTTCTAGCCTTAATCCTCCCCATTAGTATGACACATGAGATGTCAGGGAAAGCTCTTCAGCATGCTGAGGTTCAGAGGGCAATTTGTAAGGCAGCATTATTACAGTTTATAAAAACAGCCCAGCAGAAGTCCCATGCACCCAGCAGTCACAACAGCATGATGCAGAAGTGGGAAGCTCATGAATATTTGATGATGACATTTTTCCTCCCTTGCGTACTGTTGTGAGGCAGCCCCCAACTTATCAATGGCACTTGTGCCAAAAAACTGGTTTTTCAAATGTATTACCTCAAACTGGAAACATGTGTTTCCCTTAAATATGTGTTGTCAGTACATGTTGGAGTTCAAGCCATGTATAAACAGCAGTACAGGTTAATCAGAATTTTATCATTTATAACAACGCGGAATTACAATTCTGTATTCCAAGGCAGCAGCCTCTGGAAGAGAAGACGGCATGCTCTGCAGTGGGGGAAAGGGTTCACCAGACTCCACACTGGGAATCTGGGAAATTGGTCATGGTTAGGAGATGGCAAGTTAGAGTCCAGGACCATGGCTTGTCACTTGACAGGTTCATATTCAAAGCTGAAGATGCAGAAGGCTTCAGAGTGGATTAGACACCAAGCCCTGGCTCTGGCTGTGTGTGTGTGTGTGTGTGTGTGTGTGTGTGTGTGTGTGTGTGTGTGTGTGTTTGCGCGTGCACGCACGCACACGCAGGGAGTAGGGACTCCCTACCAAAATGGCATCAGGCTGTGCTCAGGACACCAGCAGCAAGTGCTGGAAGCAACCATGTTCTGTTTCGAACCCTTAGGGGTAGATTTCTAGAGTTAGGTTAACTCGAGAACTGAGTCCCTGTTGAGGTCACAGGTTAATACGACCATCCTCTTGGCCTTCAGGACACTCCCATATCCATAGTCTCTGAAACTACATCGGAAGCCACACAACTGTGCCCCTACTGGTACATACAGATTTGTTCTGTTCCATCTTCCTAAGACAGATGAGGTGGTTCCAGAACTCCTTGACACTGTACCTTTCTATCCATTCAATTATACCCTTTTTGGACTTGGGAGCTTGATTTTTTTTTTATTGGAAAGTCAGATATACAGAGAGGAAGAGCTTCCGTATGATGATTCACTCCCCAGTGAGCTCAACAGCTGGTGCTGTACTGATTTGAAGCCAGGAGCCAGGAACTTCTTTCTGGGTCTCCCATGTGAGTGCAGGGTCCCAGTGCTCTGGGCTGTCCTCGATTACTTTCCCAGGCCACAAGCAGGGAGCTGGATGGGAAGTGGAGCTGCCGGGATTAGAACTGGCACCCATATGGGATCAAGGTGTGTTCAAGTGTGTTCAAGGTGAGGACTTTAGCCGCTAGGCCACAGCGCCGCCGGGCCCAGTAGCTTGATTCTTAACACCTTCTTTTCCCCTGAACTTGTTCTAGCCTCTGCTCCATCCCAGGAGATGGTGGTCATTTGTATGTCTAGTTTACCTGAGGCATACTGTGACTACCTTTGTCTCCCCTTTGTTAGGATAACCAAATGAAATGGGCCATCAAGCTCTAATATTCAAAAGACCATGTAATAACACCATGATGTTGAAGTATCTAACAACAAAATGTTAGTCTATCCAACTGCAGAGGAAGTTGTGTTTGAAAATATTTGTTCACTTTTAAGCTTTGCACAGTGGCAGTATCATAGCCAATGAGGTTTATCCGAGGCATGATTATTGCTAATTGAAAGTATTTGTTCACTTTTTGTTTTAAAATGTACTTAAGGCCTATATTTTAAATACATATTATATCTTTCAAAGTATATACAGCAATAATGTAGAGAGATAAGAGTGAGAAGGCACTAAATCTTGAGAAGCATTGTAAGTTAGGAAGAAAGGAGAAAAATGGCAGCAAAGCCTGCACTTTGAGGCCCACACTTAGGAGACTATTCTTGCTTAAACCCTCTAGGCAGCACTGCCGTGGTGAGAAGGGCTTCCTCCTGGGACTGGCTCTGTCTGTGGAGCCCTCTGTTTAGAAATCCTGCTTGAATGCCTGAAGCTCTTAAATCAGCTGCCTTCGTACTGCTTTTAAATAGAAGCAGACAACCAAGCAGTGCTAATATGAGGACAAACTCTAACGTGAAAAACAGATGGAGAGAAGATGGAAGAGATGAAGCAAGCGAGGAAGGGATGGAGGAAGAGAACACAGAAAGGCAAGATAGGTCCAACAAAGAGGAAGTAGCACAGAGTGAGGGGAGCTGCTGGGTGTTGTGCAGGGGAGAAGCTGAGGCAGACGTTTACAGGGCAGGTAAGGCTACCCTTCCAGAAAGCTGTCGTTGAAAGAGGTTTATACCCATTATCCTATGCTTTAATGCACATATGACTGACCTGGGGATCCAGTTAAAAGGCAACCTGCTCCATAGTTATGCCAAAGTTCCTGATCCAAGATTCCCTATTTGAGAAGTAAGAATAAGGGCAGCTGGGGGAGAAATCGGGGTTAAAATTAAACACATACACAGAAAACTTAGGGGGCCACAAGCAAAAAGGACAAGCATTAACTCACAGGCAGACAAAAACTGCTCCAGCAGGAGTGAAGTGATCCAGGTCTACTGCACGGCTCAGCCACGGGGAGCACTCAGACTGGCAGTCCCAGCGACATGAATAATGAATGCTGAATGCTACAGGTAGAGTGCTCCCACCAGTACACAGGCTGACTGGGCTGCCATTGTAAGCTATTAACAGTTGGGACCTTTAGACACATCAAAGTCCTCATGAATGGCTTAAGGGAATATCTTGAGAAGGGGTCTATTATAAATTCCAGCTTGGCCATTTCTTGTGAGATGCTCAGCATCTCATTGCCTCAAGTCCTTGCCTAGAATCCTCACCAGCAGGAAGACACTCACCAGATGAGGTCCCTCAGCCCTGGAAGCTTACCAGTCTCCAGAACTGCAAGCTGGATAAACCTGTATAAATCACCCAGTGTGCAGTAATTAGTAACAGCAACAGAATGCAAACTAAGACACTGACCTCATCAAATACAACTAGACTGAAATAGTACAGCATGGGAGGAATGAGCTCAAAGTGGTGATGGAAGACATTCATTAAGAAAGAAGTTCAGGGCCCACCACAATGGCTTTGAAGCTAAATCCTTACCTTACATGCACCAGGATCCCACATGGGTATCAGTTCATGTCCTGGCTGCTCCACTTCCCTTCCAGCTCCATGCTTGGGGCCTGGGAAAGCAGTAGAGGAAGGCCCAAAGCCTTGGGCCCCTGCACCCATGAGGGAGACCCAGCTAGAGTTCCTGGCTCTGATCCTTAGTCTGGCATAGAGTTGGCTATTGTAAGCATTTGAGGAGTGAGCAAGCAGATGAAAAGATGTCTCTCTCTCTCTAACTCTTTATATCCCCCTCTCCCTCTGTCACTTTTTCAAATAAATATGTCTCTCTAAAAAGAAGCTAGTCCTAATGTTCCATGGTTCAAAAACACGGAATTCCTAGAACTTAATGATAAATAACTTATCAATAAAAACATTTGACTTACGGACATAGGGGCAAATACTATAATACTTTTTAAGAAAAAGTATCAGAGGCTGATTCTGAGGAGGAGGTGAATATAAATTAGAGATGAATAGAGAACCAGCAGGCTGTAGTTGTGTTGTTTTATAAAGAGATGTTCTCAGGGGCCCAGGTTTCAATAATTTCAGCAACAAAATAATGTTAGTATTATATTATAAACTATACAGCCAAGTACATATACAGGAGTACATACTGATATGAATAAACAAATTAAGAACTAACAGCATTTTCTTCTAGAGGAAATCAAACTAAGATTATACCCATCAGGCAAACAGCTCAGGCATCATAGACATAGTCAGGATATACCAATGGATATCACAATTAGGTGAGGAGTGCCTTCCCCAAGCTATTTATGAACTATAAAGAGGAAAATAGGAGCTTCACAGTGGAGAAATGCAACAGAACATTTCAACCAAGAGATCAAGGGTGACATGAGCTACAATATGGAGCAAGGCATCAGGAATCTTCTGACAGGAAGGCACAAGAACATCATGTTAAGATGTTTTTGCCAAATGTCCCACAACCTTACTAAAATCATCAGAAAACACAGGACAAGCGTAAACTGCAGGCCAGTCTATGAAATAAATTAAGAGTTCCTCAAATGTGCCCAGGTCGTTAAAGATGAGGAACAATTGTAACAGACAGAATGTGACCATGAAGAAATTCAAGCCAGGGCACGGCGCGGTGGCCTAGCAGCTAGGGTCCTCGCCTTCAACGCGCCAGGATCCCATATGGGTGCCAGTTCTAATCCCGGCAGCTCCACTTCTCTTCCAGCTCCCTACTTGTGGCCTGGGAAAGCAGGCCAGCCCAAAGCCTTGGGACTCTGCACCCGTGTGGGAGACCCGGAGGAAGTTTCCTGGCTCCTGGCTTCAGATTGGCACGGCACTGACCGTTGCGCTCACTTGGGGAGTGAATCATCGGATGGAAGATCTTCCTCTCTGTCTCTCCTCCTCTCTGTATATCTGACTTTATAATAAAAAAAAATAACTAAATATAAAAAAAAGCAAAAGAAATTCAAGCCAAGGATTAAGACAGACTTCATAGCATGATACAACATTATTTTCACAAATATATTAACGGTTATCCATGATGCTAAAATTCGCATAAGCTGTGTGAAGATGTGATAGGAACTCTGTTGAATATATGTAATCTTTCTGTCTAAAATTATTTAAAAATAAAAATTTTTAAACTTTTTAACACGATTTCCTATAGCCCAGGGCAGTAGTTAGAAACTGGCCCCCAGGCTGATACCAGCCAACTGCTTACTAGTGTAAATAAAGTTTTATTAGAATTGACTCACATGCACTCATTTACACATATGTGGCAGCTTTAGCACTGTAACAGCAAAACTGGCAAGATGTAGCAGACACTTTTGTGGCCCACAGAGCCTGAAACAGTCAACACCTAGGCCTATCCAGAAAAGGCTTGCCAATCCCAGGCACAGGAATCAAGAATATGGATAGTGAGTGCAATCTTAATAATCCTCTTACTATCTGCCAACCACAGGAATGATGTCCTTAACTTCTCAGTGCCTCTATTTCTTTACAGAAAAATCTATAAGGCAGAGATAACAGCCAAGCATCTCATAGCGTTATTACCAAAATTTTTGCATGCAAACAAAAGAAATAGATGTAAAAATTATTACATGTAAAAAGTACTTACATCAAAGTTTTTGTATGTTTTAAAGAGTCCACCAACAATAAAAACAAAAAGGTTGAAGAGCAAGCCATGAACAGTGATAATGGGAGTATGCCATTAGCACACTGCTCCTAACAAAATATACTCTGATACTAGCTCAAAGTCATTGTCTCTTAAGTTAGACTTTCTCAAGCCAGCTACTACGTAGCTTTAGAAGGATATTTGCCACATTTGATATCCTCCCTAAAGACTGTTTCAAGACATTCTTTCAATCCCCAACTCCTGCCACCTCTCCAGATACACAGAGGGAGAGGAGCATGCCTGGGGTTCTCATGGGTCACTTCCCTGCTACTCCTGGCATCCAAATGTATACAAATTTACCTCTACAAGCATTTCCTGATGGTAGTATGCATAAGCACAGCTAGGAGTTGGGGGGTGGGGAGGATCTGAGGAGGGCTGAAATATACTCCCCTCCAAAGGACATGTTTGTTTTCTAATTTCCTGAATTTTCAGATTGCTTTATATGGCCAAAGAGAAATTATTATCATATTTAGCCAAGAAATGTGATACAGTCAAGAATACTGAGAGCAGACACTTAGTGTGGCTTGTCCAGGTAGGCCTAACTGCAATTGTTATATATTCTTGTAAAGAGCAGAGGACCTTCTCACATGGAAAAAGAAGACACACAGAGGAAAAGGTGATACAAGGATGAAACAAGCAAAGGAATGTTAAGGAAAGCTGGCAGCCACCAGAGTGGAAGAGGCACAAAACAGACTCGCCCAGAGCCGCCCAAGGGAAGGTGGCCAATCAACATCCTGAGTTTTCCATCTAATGAAAATGAGTTTGAACCCCTGGCCTCTGGGACTATGAAAGAATGAATATGTGTTGCTTTAGGTGACCAAGTTTGTAGTTACTTGTTACAGCAGCCACAGGAAACGAACATGCCACTCCGTACACCAAAACTCGCAGGTGCACACACACTCACAAACACCTTTCTAAGCAGGACCCATGAGTTTCAACACTTTCTCATAAAAACAAACAAACATTCATGTAAGATGGATTAAGAGTCCAGTAAAGCCTTCAGTTACTAAAGTGACTCCTTTCTCAAATGACTCAACATAAATTCCCAAACACATAACATTAAGTAATATCTGGGTTCTTGATTTCCTTTGCATTGATAAAATCAGTAAGTGATTTTTTTTTAAATAACTCAAGAACGTAAGAATCACTACCCCTACTGAAAAACACTTTAAACCCTCATATAAGACGGAAAGTAGATGCTGACTTCCTTGAACTAGCTAAAAAAACAAACACAAATTCCAAGGCCTCCAAACATTCGTAGCAATGAAAGAATTTTTGTGGAAAATTAGATATGTAGCTTGATTAAGCAGAAAAACAAATACATGTGAACAGGAGCAGGTGAATGCTACTATCTCAATTGTGATGCTTTTTCAACATTCTGAAATATAACTTTAAAAGATGGCAAAAATTAATACATCTTTGCCAAGCTTTTCATACTTGTGTAGCCAACAGCCAAATGCTTCTAAAGTATGACAAATGAGCATTCTAATTAAACTGATCAAACACTTAGCTGTACAGCTTAGTGGTATAATGCTCTTAAGAGGATTAAACAAATAATTCTGGAAATATACAAATCCATTGTGTTTATTAATGAATTAGTATTGCAATAAGTATTATGTGTAACTTCTCATTTGTCAAACCACTGACTCCAAAATGATTTGGATTTATCTATATTGGGTGTGTGTGTGTGTGTGTGTGTGTGTGTGTGTATCTTACTACATATAATGAAAATGTCTCTTATGCTGTTGCTCTTTTTTTTTTTAAGATTTATTTATTTTTTTGATTGGAAAGCCAGATTTAAGGAAAGAAGGAGATACAGAGAAAGATCTTCCATCCATTGGTTTATTCCCCAAGTGGCCATAATGGCTATTGTTGAGCCAATCAAAAGCCAGGAGCTCCTTCTGGGTCTCCCATGTGGTGTAATATCCCAAGGCTTTTGGCCATCTTCTGCTATGTTTCCAGCCTGAAGCAGGGAGCTGGATGGAAGTGGAGCAGCTGAGACACAAACTGGCATCCAAATCAGATCCCACCAGATGGAAGGCAAGGGTTATCCACCAGGCCCTATTGCTCACTTTTTAAAACACTGAAAATTCAACCAATATGCCCATTTGTTTCCCTTACAATGAAAACGCTTTACATCCTGTGCTGTAAATTTTTGCTTATTTTGTTTTCTTAGAAACTTCACTGTTTTACCTTTGACAGATTTACAAGCAATCTGCGAAAGTTCTTAGAAATTTAGGATTTACCAGAAGATCAAGAAAAACTCTTGCGCTTGTGTCTCCCATGTGACTTTTCACTGTTCTCATGAAGCTCTAACCCTACCTTCTCAGCTACTGACAACACCATAGAGACGCTGGGACCTTTCTTGCCATCCATCAGCTTTCATCACTGGCTTCATTTCTTTCCTATTTGTTTAATCATGAGCTGGCACTTCAACTTCTCTCTTTATTAGCGCTTTCAATTCCCCCATTCACTCACTCAACACAAATCCCAGCATAGGCAAGAAGAGACAGTATGGGCCAGCTGGCTTTGGGGCTACAGGGTTTGAAATCTGATTACACAATTTAAAAAACTTCAGGATCTTGGCAGTCATTTGATATTTCTATTTTCTCCTTTGCAAAACTGAGAAGGGTTGAAACTGAGGTGAGAGGGAATGTGGGGTAGGGTGGGGTGTGAAGGCATAAGATTAACAATACCAACACCTATGAGCCTATGGCAAAGATGAGAAATGGTAAGTCTTAAGAGTCTGGCACAGGGGCCTTTACCAGCAGTGCCAGCAACCCACAGGGGCACCAGTTCATGTCCCAGATTCTCCACTTCCAATCCAGCTCCCTGTTTATGGCGTGGGAAAGCAGTCGAGGACGGCCCAAAGCCTTGGCCTCCTGCATCTACATGGGAGACCCGGAAGAAGCTCCTGGTTCCTGGCTTCAGGTTGGCTCAGCTCCAGCTGTTGCAGCTGTTTAAGGAGTGAACTAGTAGTTGGAAGATCTCTCTATTACTCTCTCTCTCTGCTTTTCTCTCCTTCTCTGTGTATCTCTGACTTACAAATAAATAATAAAAAGAAAGGCTAGCACAGAGTAGACCTGAAATCGATACGTTGCAGCTAAAAAAGAACCAACTCACTCCACTGGATACTGAACACTGGTAGAGAAACTATCCATCCCAGCTGGTCTTTCAATGCTAGCCATCTTTCCCGCACACAGCATTCGCTATGTTGACTTTTACTATAACCCCTCTCAAGGTCTAAAGTTTGTTCCTATTTTTTCTCACAACAGATCTCTGACTGGTGTAGCCAGAAGGAAGCGAGAGAAGCGTTTTTGCTTCTGGCTGAGACGGAGTAACGAGGATTGAAATTCTCCTCTTGTATGACACAACCAAGAAAATGGTCAAAACATACAAAGAAATGGTTTGCAACACACCAGCTTTCTGATAAGATATTAATCTGTGAGAGATGACAAAGACGTGAAGTAAGACTTAGGAAAGTTTGGGCCAACTTAACTACTTAGAGAGGGTTTCATACTATGACACCAACGGAAGTCCCGACTTGTGAGTCTGGGAACATCAAGGCAGCCGTAGTTGGCAAGAAAGGAGAGAATCTGCAGAGATATTTCTTGAGGAAATCAGAGAGTCTCTCTCAGGAATTCAGTTGAATCCAGCATGTGAGTGTAAGGACATCAAGGAGATAGAGAAAGAACCACCAGAGGATTGGAGAATGCAATCTGGTGATTCCAGGGACATTTTCAGAGACTGCGCTCAGTGTCTTGCCCAGTTCAAGGAAGTAATTAGCCCTCAGCTGGCCCTCGGTCTCACCAAACAAATCTTAAAGCAAAACCTGAAGAGTAAAACCATTTCCAAAGAAGCTAACTACATCATAAAACAAGCTCAAGTATATTTATAAAAATGTAAAAACAACCAGACACAGTAAGGTAAAATCCACAATACTTACCATCTAATCAAAAACTATCAGACACAAAAAAGCAGGAATATATGATTAAAATAAAACAGATCCTGACCTCAAGCTGACACAAATATTAGAAACAGCAAAGACATAACAACAATTCTAATTATATTCTGCAGGTGCAAAAAACTGGCCCCTGCGCAATGGCCTAGTGGCTAAAGTCCTCACTTTGCACGTACCAGGATCCAATATGGGTGCTGGTTCAAGTCCCAGCTTCTCCACTTCCTTTCCAGCTCCCTGCTTGTGGCCTGGGAAAGCAGTTCAGGACAGCCCAAAGCCTTAGGACCCTGTACTCGCGTGGGAGACCTAGAAAAAGCTCCTGGCTCCTGGCTTCATATCGGCTCAGCTCCAGCTGTTGTGGCCAACTGGGGAGTGAACCAATGGACAGAAAATTTTCCTCTCTGTCTCTCCTGCTCTGTGTAAATCTGACTTCGCAATAAAAATAAATAAATTTTTTTAAAAGGCCATATACATTTTCAGACACACAACTGCTCAATGAACTCAATATTAGGCATCAAATAAATGTTAAAACAAGTTTTTAAAGAGAAGGAAAATATTTCCAGGTGAAAATATTGAATCTCAAAAAAAATAATGATGGAGAGTATAAATAGAAATACATGGGTAGATTCCCAAGATTTTTTAAATTATTGTTTAAATATCTTAAAGCACAATGACATGTTGAGATAAAGCTGACAGTAATGTAACATGGGGCTTGTTATGTAAGTAAAGTGAAAACGTATAATAGCAATAGTTTAAAGGGCAGGAGGGGAGAAATGAAAGTATATTAATATGAGGTTCTGATGTGAACATTCTGCAGTTTCACAATGGAATGACACTTTTGACAAATATTTATTAACTGTGACTCAACCTATCCCTAGATTTTGCCATTCCCCAAAATATTCATATGGATGAATACACGACATGACTTGATTTTACAAACTGATGTTGTTTCTGGGAAAAAAAAATAATTGAAACAGCAGTAATAAACTAATGGAATAACAATCATAAGCCCTAATCTTTAGACACATCTATTTGGAAGAAAAAGAATACAAAGCCATTTTTCTTCACATGAGTGCATATATTTGTGATCAGTCCTCACGTGCACACACTAGGTTAGGAGTACTTTAACAGCTGGTCATAACTCTGACTTGGACAACTCAATTTCATGACTCATCTACAAAATGAGATGGTAGTCTAGATAGATGGCTGCTAAGACTTTCTGTGACTTTAGTAATGCCACAAAGGCTAACGTGCTAGTTAAGCTGTAGATATTGAGACATGTGAGGAAGTATTGGGAAATACGATGACAGATACTGTGGGCAGTCTCAAGATCATCCCCCAAGAACTATTATTTTGACGGATGGCTCTCCTAAGGTGTCATTCTGAGCTAATTTTACGACAACCAACTGTGTACCAAGTTTCAACACAGCCAACCAAGTTTCTGCAGAGCACCAACAATGTTTCTTAATGATCTGCAAATCACACATGGGAATTTCATCTAATGCTCAATAAGATATTAATACACATTTGTAAGGCACACAATTTCAGAACTATTTCTCTGGAATTTCTAAAGAAAATGCAGCTATTTCAGAGTGAAAAATCTGAATAATTACAGAAAACTCATAAAATTGTCAAAAACACTAGACTCCTACAACCCTGAAATAGAGATTACTAATTTCCTGCTGTTAATAGAATCATCACACTTATACCAGGCAAAGAAAAAGGAAGACAATTACATCATGATTTATGAGTAGTTTTAAAGGTCTAAAGAACAGAACTTACTCACATTTAATTCTTCAAACAAAAGGGAAGTAACTAAAAAAAATCTAGCTTAAAGAAATGTGCTTTAACCTTTGTTAACTTTATTACTGGTTTTAAAAAATTTAACTGCTAAGCCTTGCCATTTTGTATTATTTGGCCAGCTCACACAGAAGAATTAGGCATTCTCTCCAAATAATTGCAAAAAAGCCATTTGAGAAATTGACATAATTGTCACTTAGCTGCCCAATAATGCACATTTTGAGACTAAAAGCACAGCATTGCTTTATGTAAACTTGTGTTTTGCTCTCAACTTTAAAGGGGAAAAAGCACCACTTTTTTTTCAGTGTTCCCAAAGATTACAGTGTAAACACAAACTAAATAAACCTATAATTAACATTTCTAAAAGCAAACAATGTGCAGAGCAATTTTACATGAATCAATTAACAAAAATTACATCTCTAACTAGACTTCTTGAATGCCTACTATGTACAAAGCTACGGGAGTGGCTTTAGAAAGTGGGAGTTAGATGAACAGACAGACCTTCCTAGTTCTGTGGAACGCCCTTTAATGTCATTAGTTTGGGTGATTTAGCAAATAAAAAAAAAAAAAAAACCTAATGGGTATCAGTCTTGTTGAGGCTCCCCCTCACATAGGGCCAGTCACTCAAAAGCAGCCAAAGGTTGAAGACTCAATATTCTAGGAAGCTAAGAAACTGTAGGATTTAAGTCCAAACTTACACAATGGAACCAGTTTGGCTCTTCTAAAAAGACCCAGAGAAATACCAGCAACACACACCCAAGCATCCCTTGGGGAGGCATCAACCAAGAAGTAAAGTATCATGTTTGGGGCTTCTGGGAGAAATGTAAGAGAAGGAAAAGGAATGTGAATTTCTTTTTAAAGATTTAGGTGGATATACAGAGAGAAAGAGAGACACAGAGGAAGATCTGATGGTTCACTCCCCAAGCGACTGCAACAGCCAAAGCTGAGCCAATCCAAAGCCAGGAGCCAGGAGCTCTTCCACGTCTCCCACACGGGTGCAGGGTCCCAAGGCTTTGGACCATCCTTAACTGCTTTCCCAGGCCACAAGCAGGGAGCTGGATGGGAAGTGGAGCTGCTAAGATTAGAACCGGCACCCATATGGGATCCCAGGCATGCAAAGCGAGGACTTTAACCACTACACTATCATGCCAGGCCCAGAATGTGAACTTCTACTTATTTAAAACAGAATTCCAGGGCCCAGCACAGCAGCCTTGTGACTAAAGTCCTCGCCTTGCATGCCCAGGAACTCCTGGGGCACTGGTTGGTATCCTGGCTGTTCTGATTTCATCCCAGATCCCGGCTAGTGGCCTGGGAAAACACTAGAGGATGTTCCAAGGACTTGGGTCCCTGCACACACGTGGGAGACCCAGAAAAAGCTCCTGGCTCCTAACTTCAGATCAGCTCTGCTCTGGTTGTTGTGACTACATGAAGAGTGAACCAGTGGATGGAAGATCTTTTTCTCTGTCTCTCCTTCACTCTGTAAAATCTGATTTTACAATTTAAGAAAAAAATCTTTAAAATAAAATAAAACAGAATTCACATACAGTCATTAAGAATTTGAGAGCTCACAGAACAGTTATTTTTATTAAGCCCTCTCACATATTCTTAGTGAGAGAGACAAATTATTCCTTCAAATGTTAGAATGTAGTCATTAGAAGATATTTAAGAAAGGCTTTAAAGGGTCCTAGCACTTAATCTAGCAACTTAAGGAAACAGAGTTGGGACAGAGACAAATGTACGCAAGGCTATTTAGTAGGCTATTCATAATACAAAAATCCTGCAGAAATTTAATGAGTCCAACCTAAATTAAATAAAACATGATATATTCAAAAACATGGAGTATTTTGTGTGTTTAAAAAAATTAAGTTCTGCTACAGAGAGATTAAAAAGATTAGTGACTGGCAGGAATTAGGGGTAATGGGGAATTGAAAAGGCAGAGCGCAGAGGTCAAGGCAATGAAATGATTTTGTATGATACCCTAACAGTGCATAAGATCATTACATACCTGTCTAAACCCACAGAATGTGTAAGGCCAACAACAGGCTCTGATGTAAATCATGGATGTTGGATGCTGACGCTGTGTCAGCACAGGTTCATGAATGGAATTAATCACCACTTCATTGCAGGTTGTTGACAAAAAAGACCATGCATGGTGGGAGCAGGCTTATGAAAATCTATATACTTTCTGCTCAATCTTTCTGTGAGCCTAAAACTACTCTTTAAAAATATTAGTTTAGGGCCTAGTACAGTTGCCTGGGGGCTGGAGTCCTCGCCTTGCGTGTGCCGGGATCCTATGTGGGCACCAGTTTGTGTCCCAGCTGTTCCACTTCCCAGCAACCACTTAAGAAACCTGGAAGAAGCACCAGGCTCCTGGCTTCAGACCAGCTCAGCTCAGGGTGTTGCAGTCACTTGGGGAATGGGCCAGCAGATGGAAGATCTTTCTCTCTGTCTTCTCCTCTCTGTAAATCTGACTTTCCAATAAATTGATAAATATTTATTATATAGCTAATCCTCCACCTTCGAGCACCAGTATCCTGTATGAGTGTCAGTTTGTTTTACAGCTGCTCCACTTCCCATCCAGCTCTCTGCTTGTGTTGGGAAAGCAGGGGAGGATGAACTGAGTCCTTGGAACTCTACATGTGCATGAGAGACCAGGGGGATGCTCCTAGCTCCTAGCTTTGGATTGGCTCAGCTCTGGCTGTTTATAGAGTGAACAAGTAGATGGAAGATCTTTCTGTCTCTCCTCTCTGTACATCTCCAGCAGATGCAAGATCTTTCTGTCTCTCCTTCCCTGTACATATACCTTTCCAATAAAAAAAAATCTTTTAAAAAGTATTAGTTTAAGAGAGTAACAAATGACACAAGAAATATTCATGATACACTATTGAAATCAAAGAAAGACCTTTATAAAGAACTGAAAGATAACCCAAACGTTCAAAGCTAACTTCTAGAAATAACATCATAAATAACTTAAAAGTATACTTTTATGTGTTCCCAAAAAATTCAACAATGAACCTGTATCACTTTAAATGTTAGGAGGTATTCTGTGGACTTTAAAAATGTCACTCAGCTTTCAAACCTGTTACAGGAGAAGAGTAATGGCCTGATCCTGCCAACATCTCCCCAAACACAAAGATTACCCATGACCTACAATCCATTGATTCATTCATTGATACCTGTGAGCTGCTCAGTCTTGTGAATACAGTAGCTGAGCTAGACATTCGAAATGCAGAGATGAGTAACACAGACACAGGAGGAAGCCCACGTGCTCAGAGTGAGCCATGCCCAGGAGCAACAGTCCAGTCTGACATTTGAGCTGATATGATGACGATGAAGAAGGGACTGTTAAGCCAAGCAGGAGGGATGAGTGGTCTAAAAATAGAAGAGGAACCAAGGCCCTGAAGTGTTAGTTCAGGATCAGCAAGGAGGTCAGGAAGGCTGTTCTTTAGTCAATGTTGTATCTTAAACATGTGGCCTGTAAAAGGCCAGAGAGAAAAACGTACATCTCTAATGCGAAAATAGGTCATTAAACCACTGTTTCATGTTTTCACCTCAGCTGTGAAAAAAGACAAGTTGTGAGGCTCTTGGCCAGAGGAGAAGCACCTCAAATGCTTGGAAGACAAAGTCACTGAGTGAATGGTAGCTAATCTCATATGTTCACTCTAAGCATATTCACATGCCAAAGAAACTGGATCCTTCTCTTGAACAATTTACAAAATTCAAATAATAATGAATCAAAGATTTCAATATAAGGCTACCAGGAAAAATAGTAAAAAATGATCAGAAGCAAGGAATAACTTCTTA
This sequence comes from Ochotona curzoniae, assembly GCF_017591425.1. Taxonomy (NCBI): domain Eukaryota; kingdom Metazoa; phylum Chordata; class Mammalia; order Lagomorpha; family Ochotonidae; genus Ochotona; species Ochotona curzoniae. The sequence continues at coordinate 806,096 of NW_024467040.1, forward strand.
ACATTGGTCAGAGAAATTATTTTTTGGCTACAATATCAAAAAGTAACAAAAATTAAAATACATAGGTAGAATTTCATCATAGTAAGAAGCTTTTGTACAGAAAAAAAAAATCAACACAGTGGAAATGCAATCTACAGAATGGGAGAAAATGCTAAGATATATACAGAACTTGCACAATACTAACAAAAACAAAACAGCCTGATTTAAAAATGGGCAAAAGCCCTGAGTAGGTATTTCCTTAAAAGAAAAAGTCATGCAGGTGGGCAACCAATATTTTTAAAGTGTTCAGCTTCACATATCACCAGGGAAAAACAAATCAGACCCACAAGATACCACCTCATCCTTGTTACAATGGTTATTATAAAAAAAAAAAAGACAAAAAAAAAAGATGGGAAATGGAAAAAAGGAGATATAGAAAAAGAAACTATTATATACTGTTGGTGGGAATATCAATTGGATATTAGGTGTTAGGAACGCTGCTGAAATGTCACCAAAGGATTTAGAATATGATATAAACTTAGTTGTTACAGCAGCGCCAGCGTTGGAGATGGCCCCAATTTTGAATGTCCCACTGGGGACAAAATACTGTCAAACACTATATGCTACAGAGATATAGTAAATGAGAGAAAGTGAATTGGTGCTGCAAATTACTGCTTTCTCACTTTTAAAAAGTCCCCTCACCTTTACTAACCACCAACCTGATCAGTCAACAGCCATTAATCAACACCTACATAGGATCCTTCCTCCACAAATACAAAGATCATGACTTGTTGGAGGTGTGCCCACCCATCCTTGAAAGCCCAACTCTCCAACCCAGTCCATTCAGACTCCCAGGTAAATCTCTGGAAACATCCCACAAATGTCACTTCTCAGGTTGCTGTGGACTCAGCGGACAGCCAAGATTAACCATCACAGTGCCCAACCAAATCCCACTGGGCTTTCTTTAAGCCACACTCTCCTCAACATCTTTGCAATATTTGTGACAGTTTCCTTTTTTTCTTCTTAAAAATTCTTTCTTCTCTGACTTGAGGATATAATTCACAATCTCATTCCTATGAGTTGAACTGTTGTGCCTCTCTGATTCTCTTCCTTTTGTTGCTGTCTCTTAAAACTGTCATCACTTTCTAAATTGCTGTTCCTGGTCATCTTAGCTACAGAAATCTCCTCAGATGCTTCCCAGTCTCCAGAGTTACTCACAGTGCTAAATGACATTCTCAGGGCAATACTGAACCTCATTAGGCTTGCTATTATACCAGATTACATCTTATCTTCCCTATTGGATGGCAGGTTCTTCAGAAAGGGATTGACAGCTCAATCATCTTTCTCCCTCAAGATCTAACAATCTCTTGAACACAGTCATTGCTATAAGTAACTGAGAGGGCAAGCATATAAAATGTTTAATAGCTTATTAGCAGTCCCTTAAAAATATTGCTGACAAAATTTCCTTATCATTCTCAAATTAGCTTTTATTTGTAACAAGTCATGACACAACAAGACTGTATTGCTACTTAAGTTTTCCAACTAATGAATACTGATACATCTAATTTATAATTAACATGCTAAAATAGTAACAGCTAGAACTTGTACAGCACCATTACACCCTGTTCTAACAAATGTTAATTCACTACATTTTCTCTCTTGACATTTGGGCACTGGGTGCTATTTTATTTCCTATTCTATAAATGAGGTACTATAGGCAGAGAAAGGTTATCTAACTTATTCAAGATCATACAGGTGGACAAAGCCATTGAACTCAGGCAGTCCTGGCCCCAGTCTTTTTAAGTCTTAAAGTCTCACCTAATTTGCTACCCACTATAAATATCCAATTTTACATAATATTTTGTATCTGAATTCAGAACTTATTACAGGAGTTTGTTATTGTGTTAATATATTCTCTGTAACATAAATAAAAAATCCATACAAAGTACATTAATATTCAGGCTAAAGTACAGATATACAATGCATATTTCTATCAATGTTGCATTAAATATTACAATATTTTAATTTGTCTTCTTTTTCTAACTGCTAAATGGAGTTACTAACTTAACCTGAGATTTTCTTGACTACAATACTAAGAAAGCTATATTCCCATAAAGATTCATCAAAACTTTTAAATCAGTTTTCATAAAAATACAACAAATTTTGCTAATGCTACTACTTACAATAGATATCACAGAGCACAATCATAACAATGTTAAAATCTTACTGAAAGTGACAACTTCATGTGTGATCTCAGCCCTTTGAAGGTCACATTTAACCTTCCTCTCTTACCACTAGAAAATAATCTCTACTATTCCAAAGTCAATGTCATTCTTAGATATTATTATACTTAAAAATTTTAAGTTAACATCAAGGTTTAGTGATGGAGAATTCTACAACTGAAATGCAAAATCCACTTTTAACGAGCAGAATTCTAGAAATGCCATTAGCCAATGCTAGTAGGATTGATTTGACAGCAGTGTGTTTTTTGTTTTTTTGTTTGTTTTAATCGGAAAATTAGATACACAGAGAGAAGGAAAGACAAAAAGGAAGATCTTCCATCCACTAGTTCATTCCCCAAGTGGCTGCAATGGCCGGAGCTGCATCAATCTGAAGCCAGGAGCCTGGAGCCTGGAGCCTCTTCCAGGTCTCCCACATGGGTACAGGGTCCGAACGCCTTGCAGTGAACTGAATGGGAAGCAGGGCTACCAAGATTAAAACCAGCGTGTGTAAGGTGAGGACTTTCACCTCTAGGCAACCACGCCAGGCCCTCTCAGCAGTTTTAAAGAAAAGCTCTCCTGCCTTTGACCAAGTGTAAAAACATTAAAAAGTGTTCAAGAGTAAAATCCTGTTGATTTCAACCATAAAAGTTAAGTTTTCCAAACCATACCTTCAACCACTCCATTTTTAAGAGTATAATTAGGGACTGGCACAATGGCTCAACTGGCTAATCCTCTACCTCCAAGCACTGGCATCCCATATTGGTATCAGTTTGTGTCTCAGCTACTCCACTTCCCATCCAGCTCCCTGCTTGTGTCCTGGGAAAGCAATGGAAGGTGGCCCAAGTGTTTGGGACCCCGAACCCTTGTGGGAGACCAGAAAGAAGTTCCTGGCTCCTGGCTTTGGACTGGCTCAGTTCCAGTCACTGTGGCCTTTTGGTGAGTGAACCAGCAGATGGAATATTTTTCTGTCTCTACTTCTCTCTGTAAATCTGCCTTTCCAATAAAAATAGATAAATCTAAAAAAAAAAAAAAGTGCAATCAAAGCTTAATGTACACATCTAACAGGTTTTTGTACCCTGGCCCTGTACCTGTATACCATTTAGGCTCAGCTCAAATGTCCTGGCTAGTCTATCCAAAGAAGCCTATGCTATGGGCTTTCTTATGTCTCTCCGAAAATAGACTCAAGTTTAGCTCATAATATTTTGGAATGTTACCTTATTTGAAAATGGGGTGTTGCAGAAGTAATTAGTTGCAATGAGCTCAAACTGAGGCAGGAAGAGTCCTTAATCCATCACAATTGATGACCTTAAATGAGGAGACAGACATTCAGAGAAAGGTAGAGATCAGAGCCACAATCCCACAAGCCAAAGAATGCCTGTGGCTACTGGAAGACACACAAAGTCCCATCTTGATTTCAGACATGAAGTCTCCACCACTGAGTGAGAATACACTTCGGTGCTTTTAAACCACCCAGTTGTGATATTTGGTCATGGCAGCCCTAGCAAACAGATAATCATCATGTTGATCATTTCAGAAACATGACTGAATATAATGAAACTAATTTGTATTTGATTTGTAAATTGTTTTTGAATTTTATAGCACCATGGTGATGGCACAGCATTTAATCAGCTATTACTTGGCGAGTCTAGAAAATAAGCAATTATATTGACTTTCTGATTATTTGGATTCTAAGTAAATGGGAATTTAATATAATTATTAATCATGATACTTAATCTCTGCATTAACCTTATTAGTTCTTTAGGTATTTTCATATACTGTTGTGAAATACAACTTTTCAGATGAAAAAGTTCCTCACTACTACTGGCCCAGGATCGAGGTTTAATAAATGGATACATATTAGTCTGTTCTTCATCACTATAAAAACATCTGAGGCATTGTCCTTTATAAAGAAAAGAGGTTTGGACAGTATGTGCAGGCTCGTGGGAGAGCTCCGCATGGCTGCATCACCTCCCGGCAGGTGGCTGGGATCCATCATATAATATGGCTTCATAAAAATGGGAGACAGGGAGTGCATATATTTGTGTCTGTATCTGTTGTCTGTCCTTCTTACAAAGCCACCAAGAGTCAATCATAGAAGCACCATCCTTATTTAATGACTTTATTTAAACCAAATCAACTTCCACTTCTAAACACTAGCACTCATCTACCTTTTTTAAGTAACATTAAAATATGACTTTGAGATGAGTTCAAGGGACAGACTCTATTCAACTCCTACCAAGAGTGATGATGGGAAAACAACTTTGGAATCCATGATGACTTTTCCAGGGCTCTCTGATTAAAACACACAATTACAAGATGGCAGGGCATTTTTCATACATGGATATATGCTGATAGGACTTTATCAACAGTGATATGAGTAACTATGAATTATATTAAAAAAACAGAAAAACTTGGGGATTATCAGAGTTAACATTCCAGAAAATAAGTTTTTTTTAAAAAAAAAAAACAGAAATAGCTAAACTATTATCTTCAATATATATTCAAAGTTAATAGAGGTAGTCCTTCAGAGAAGCTAAATGGGTGGCAAAGAGAAAATTTAGCACAACATCATACTCACACACATTTAGAACTTGTTATTGAATCTCTTAAAGAAATGCAAGTCAATGGTCATTCATGTAAAATTAAACCTGCTCCTGAAATTCCATCAGGAATTAGATACACTTGATACATTATTTAAGGATCAAATGCATCCTGAAATTGCAACAGTTCTGGAAACTCAGGGAAGCATTTCAGATTCTCCCTCCTGTGCTCCAGAAAGCCAAGCCTTCCAAGGTCATGCCAACAACTCCTCTTCTGGAGTGAGCTTCCCTGATCTTTCCCCATTCATTTCCATCAGCCTGTGCTCTGAAATCACCTTGTTTTGACACGTAAAGCTGTTTGATTCATGCTGCTACAAAGCTATTGCCTATTCCCCAAGTTTCCAAATAAATCTGTTTTGAAAAGAATATACCCACAAGAAATCACATTTTCCAAAGAGAAAAATTATGTAAAATATGTGCTCAATTCATTAATATACATTTTATTCAAAGCTGCCTTCACACCTAGAGATTAAAAAGAATAGATACCTACATATAACATTTTATACCTCTATATTTAGTTAATGTCATTTCTAAATTAAAATTAGCAATTCCGGGGTATGATATGATGGTTCAACTGGCTAATCCTCCCCCTGCAACTTCAGGGTCCCATGTGGGTGCTAGTTCATGTCCCAGATGCTCCACTTCCCATCCAGCTCCCTGCTTATGGCCTGGGAAAGCAACACAGAATGGCTCAAGCCCTTGGATTCCTAAAGCCATATGGGAGACCCAGAAGATGCTCCTGGCTCCTCATTTCATATTGGTTCCTCCAGCCATTGTAGCCACCTGAGGAGTAAACCAGCAGATGAAAGATCTTTGTCTCTCCTTCTCTCTATAATTTCCAATAAAATGTGAATAATTTTAATTTTTAAATTACCAATTCTAACTGAAGGGCTATATCTATTAACTTTGAATATATATTGAAGATAACAGTTAAGCTATTTCTACTTTTTAAGAAACTTATTTTCTGGAATAACAGCCCTGATAACCCGAGTTTTTCTGTTTCTTTATATAATTTATAGTTGCTCATGTCACTGTTGATAAAGTCCTATCAGCATATAATTACCCTTTCCACTCAGATCTCCTAACCATTCAGCTACTATCTCTGCTCTCTCCTCTCAGTATTGAATCACCTAACTATCCACAGCCTTCTGCAGGCTTCAGAAGGAAAAAAGTAAGAGGAAATAATACAGGTGTCATAAGGTCTGGAAGTAATTCTAGAAGTAGGCCAGGGAGTGGATATTTCAAGGGATACATGATCTATTAAGCAATGGAGAGATTGGTGAAGTCCAGAACTGGCTCCCAGAACAAAACATCTTTAAAAAAAAAAAAAAAAAAAAAAAAAAAGCAGATTCCTGGACATCACCCCAAATCTCAAGGGGGTAAGATGATCTCAAATCTATGACCTATAGATTTTCCTCTCTGTGTTACCACTATAACCTAACCCACATTTCACAGAGCTGGACCAATAACTTCTGCCCTCACTATCTTTACTATCTGTACTCCCAAACTAGCATCCATTATCCTAGCTCTACTCATTGTCCTCTAGTTCTCCCTCCAAGGACACCAGTTAGTCATGGGCACACAGGCAACAGCAGGGCAATATAGACAACAAGTTGTGCCAGCTGTGCCCCAAAGGACAAAAGCTTGTCACTTTGAACTCCAACCTGTCAAAAAAGTGATGAAGAAAAAATTTTTAAGTTTTTTATTTATTTTTATCTTTCATCCGCTGGTTCACTCATCAAGTGGCCACCGCAACTAGAGCTGAGCCAATCCAACATCAGCAGCCAAGATCTTCTTCCAGGTATTCCTGGGGGTGCCAGGGCCCAAGGCTTTGGGCCATCCTCTGCTGATTTCCCAGGCTATAAGCAGGGAGCTGGATCAGAATTAGAGCAGCTGGGACAAGGACTGGTGACCATGTGGGATGTTGACACCATAGATAGAGCTTATCCTACTATGCCAAGGGGCCACCAGTTTTTTATGGAAACTGCCATGTTCTTAGCACAGAAAGAACCCCAAAGTTGTGAAGTAATTCCACTGGCTAAAAATAATCAACAGTCTTGGTCAACACAAACAATCTTCAAGACATTTAAAAATGTTTATCTTGAATAAGCACTATGTTCATGTGTTTAAAAATTCAAAAGGTGGTAAAGGATGGACAGGAAGAAAATAACTGTCCCTCCTCTCCCCACCCCAACCCGCAGCTTTGCTTCCTAAGGCAATCACTGGACCAACACCTTGCATAACCTTCCACAGACACTCTTTACAGCTAAAAATATAAACACGAGCACACAGTCATACTTAATACAAACAGCCACATGCCACTCTGGACCTTCATTTGCTCCCTTATTGCATCTTTAGATGACACTGACAAAGACCTTTCCACATTTGCTTTACCATTCTGTACACCTACCAACAATTCAAGTTCACTGTTTCCCCCAAAGACTGTCACCATAAGATATTAACAGACATCACAGTTTTTCCCAATCAAATTAGTTAAATCTCTTGGAATAACTCATCTACCATCACAGGGTGCCTATCACTTTGTATGTGCCATTTGTCATTTCATTTCTGTATACTGTTTGCTCACTTCTTTGCCTCTATTCTGTTAGATTAGTCCTTTTTCTTTTTTTAAAGATGTACTTATTTGGAAAGCAGAGTTGTGGGGATGAAGGGAGACTGCTGGTTCACTCCCAAAATGACTGCAACAGCAAGAGCTGGGCCAGAACGAAGTTAGGAGCCTGCAGCTCCATCTGGGTCTCCTACATGGGTGGCAGAAGCGTGAGCATTTGGGCCATCCTCTGCTGCCTTCCTAGCTACACAAGAAGAAAACTGGATTAGAAGTGGAAAAGCAGGGATTCAAAGATGCTCAGAGAGGATCTGACACACAGGCAGCAGCTTTACTTGCTTGTGCCACAAAGCCGGCTACTAGTCATCTTTCCTTTTGTGACACAACAAATTTTTAAATTTTAAGGATGTAGGGCCCAGCGTGGTGGCGCAGTGGTTAAGGTCCTCGCCTTCAATGCGCCAGAATCCCATATGGGCGCCGGTTCTATCCCTGCAGCCCCGCTTCCCTTCCAGCTCCCTGCCTGTGGCCTGGGAAAGCAGTGGAGGACAGCCCAAACTTCGGGACCCTGCACCCGCACAGGAGACCCGGAAGAGGCTCCTGGCTTCGGATCCGCATAGCATCGGCCCGTTGCGCTCACTTGGGGAGTGAATCATCGGACGGAAGATCTTCCTCTCTGTCTCTCCTCTCTGTATATCCGCCTTTCCAATAAAAAAAAAGGATGTAGTAAATAGTTTCTTCCTAATGTGATAATGTTTATCTTCTGTCTGCTATACTTGTATCTTTTCTTAAATGGAACTTACCAATCTTTAATTATACTCTTCTGTATTCTTCAAGATGTTTAAAGGCTTTTAAAGGGATAGAGACATCTTCAATAACTAACCTCCACTAGTCCTCAGATTCACACTTTTATTTCCCCTGATGGTGCTTGTTGAAATGAGCTTGACAGACTGGGCTACAATATCCATGTCCATCTGCTCCATGTCAGCTCAGTGCTGATTTTCTAAGGAGCTCCCCCTTTGCTATGTCCCTTGCTTTCTTCATGAAGTTTCATAAGAACATTGCATTTGCTTGACCTACCCTGGCGATGACATTCTCTCTATAATGCTTGTTCACTTCAAAGTTTACACAGATCAAAATGAATTTCATTAATGTCTCTTCATACCCAACATGCAATTCAAGCTGTGCTACTTCTTCTATTCTAGGAATGTTACACAACAGAAACTATTGAGATTTGTTGCCTGGTGGGGTGAGACTATGCAAAACTTATTTGGCTACTATAGAGAAACAGAAAGCAAAAATGTTATTTCTAGAGATGACATGTAACAGGTTTTCAATTTTAATTTTTTTAGATGCTTTATGCTTCAAGCATGAATAGTTGTTAACATTATATTAGGCATTGGGCCCGGCGCAGTGGCGCAGTGGTTAAGGTCCTCTCCTTGCACGCCCGGGATCCCATATGGGCGCCGCTTCTATCCCGGCAGCCCCGCTTCCCTTCCAGCTCCCTGCCTGTGGCCCGGGAAAGCAGTTGAGGACAGCCCAATGCCTTGAGACTCTTTATCTGCATAGGAGACCCAGAGGAGGTTCCTGGCTCCTGGCTTCAGATTGGCGCAGCTCTGGCTATTGCATCTGCTTAGGGAGCAAATCAACAGATGGGAGATCTTCCTGTCTGTCTCTCCTCCTCTCTGTATATCTGACTTTCCAATAAAAAAAAAATAAAATAAATCTTCAAAAAAAAATCAAGGCAGTTTTCTTCAATTTATGATAAAACATAGACACTAGTTTAAAACATATGAAATAAAGCCACTACTAGAAATTGAGACCATGTTTATTTTAAGTTTCAGGTTTAAAAAAAAAGATTCTAAAAATATCCTGGTATATTCTTCCTTCTACTTGCACACTCTTTTCCAAAAGTGGAGGGCCTGTTTCTAGAGTTCCATGAGAATCACCTCTTTAGATGTAAGAGAAATAACCAAAAGTTCATGTTCTGTCCCTGACCCAATCCCCCCTACACTTTCTTGTTCTCTTACATTAGCATGGAAAAAGAATGACAAAAGAGAGAAGAATCCAGTTTTTCTCTCTCTTTTTTTTTGTCTATCCTTTCTATTCAGTTAATGACAAGCCTATACGTAACAAAGAGAGAACAGCAAAAATGTATACAAGAGGGAGAATGACTAAACCGTAGATTAAGATGTCAATATAGATGTCTCAATTTAGATTGGTTCATTTGCTCATTGACTTACCTATAATTTGGAGGAGAAACGCTTCATTTCCTGTCACCAGCAACTTTAGTTGCATTTTCTCTCTCAACCATACATATATCAGGACTTTGCATCCATGGGCAAGTCTCTGGTGTCTATTGGAATGCAGAATTTTTGAAATCTCTTCCAGCCTTACCACCTTATGAATCAAATGCACAGATTATTCAAGCATCAGGCCATCAAGCAAATATGAGTGTATACAGTGCTCGGGCATTTTCTGTGTATATTTTATAAATTGACATACAGATTATTCCCAAGCAGAAAATATTAATTTATCATCTCTAAATGAGAAGGTAATTTTTAATATATTAATCATTAAGTATTTGCACAAAATTTCACCACTGATGAAATGTATTTGAATTATGATTTGACAACTTTTGTTTTTAATTGTTATCCATAGAAGCTTATTTTATATTTGCTTAGGCTCACTTACTTCTTTGAACTTGGGGAACAGTAGTTAGGTGTTGTTGACATGCTGACATCTCAAATCAGAGTGCCTGGATTAGAGTCCTGGCTCTGCTTCAGCTTCCAGCTTCCTGCTAACCTGGGAGGCAGCAAGTGACAGCTCAAGTACTGGGATCCCACTGCCTGTTCCAGCCCTACTCGTGTGGGGTATTTGGGGAACCAGCACACAGAAGAAATACATCCATCTAGCTGTCTTTCAAAAATAAATAAGTCAAAAGAGAGAAGAGAAACTTGGTTTAGCTTTAAGGGGTCAATAACATATATAATGACTGAACTCAATCACCCCTTAAATAGTCCTGGATACTAAGCTACTTTGCTTTGGTCTCCTTTCCTGATGTCTTCTGTCAACTTAACTTTCTGGGGACACAGTCCTGCAATAGAGGACTCCCTAGCACAGGCTCGTTTTCAGGCTCAAGTAACCTGGCAAAAAAAATCATTGGATTTTTCTGCTCCCAATGATTTGCTATCTCATCAACATAATAATTTATATGATTGATATTAATATAAACACACAAAGTAAGTATACACAAATTCACAAGAGAATGGGTTCATCTAACCCATGAGGAACTCCAGCCAGAGACCATCATAACATATTCTCTATACCATCTTGATTAGTAACATCTTTGACTATTTCCTGATTTTTGCTTTAAAAATCAATTAACAATATGGTCATATCCCAGTCCTAACAAATCTATATTCACTATTCAACTACCCTTTCCATAACCTCTATATGGCTTTTAAGATAATATTTAGCTGTCTTCATGACAACTGGACTTAACCTGAGTTAAAATCTTTCTCTACTTTAAAAAAAGGGACAATAAATTAAAACTTTATTTAAATAACTGTTAAATAAACAAATAACCATGTCTATATTCCACATCTTGATTTCAACGCACAGTGCTGGCTCCTGACTCCAGCCTTGACAGACAGTATTACGGCTCAAGTGAGTGCCTGCTACCCACGGGGGAAACTTGGATTGAGTGTCAGGCTCAGGCCCAGTCACTGCAGGTGTCTGCAACAGTGAAAGTTCACGCTCTCTCTCTTCCTCTCTCTTTCTCTCTTCCTCTCTCATTCTCTTTCCCTTACCCTGCCTTTCACATAAAAATAAGAGAAACGTTTTTAAAAATGGAGGTTATAGACTCCTTACTTAACTCTTGTGACTTTATCAGTAAATCACAGGCTTTTCACTTCCTTGAGATGTGACTTGTTTGAATATACTGATTGACTGCTTTTGGAACTCCCAGCAAAATGTTCTCCAAATCACTATACCAGGAAAAGGCAAGAACTAGTCTATGAGAGAAAACTGTGCAGCAACCACTAACTGTATCTGCAAATGGAAAACTGGTGTGGAGAAAAAGTCAGCAGTAATCAAAGACGTCAGGAAGCATAAGTAAAATCAGAAAATGAGTTTTAAAATAAAAGTTCTGAAAGTTTACAATATTTGCAAAACAGTTTAAATGACATTGAATGGAAGGACACACTTTAATACTGCAGAGTAACCTCAGATATAAAAGCCCCTGGCCTGGTTCTCTCTGAAAGCATGAGCAACTCTTCCTTGTAATGAACGATCCTTTCATCTCTCTCAAGGGCGTGTATGTGAGAGACTAAAAGGTGAATCATTCAGTGGGAAGGACTATGAAGCAGATATTACCCCTCTAAGTTCTAGTCCCTTTACCCATCTCCTTCCTTGCGTCCCTGCAACAAGGCTATTAATCTCTTCTTACTAAATATATGATGACTGAGAGCAGAAGTTATCCCCCTCCCCACCAAACTCACACACTGCCAGTAAACTGCCAATGGGAATTAATTCTGAGCCCTCTGATTTAAGCTTGGCACTTTCTCAATGACCTCAGTCAATGGTAAAACATTCTCTCAGGACATACATCTAAATACTATTTATCTCATTTATACTAGTATGCTGCAAATACAAATAACTCATATACGATCCCAAATTTATCCAGACATAAGCTCAATACGCGAGTCCAAACTGCTCACCATCTCAAAACCCAAAGATGTCCTTGTATATCTACTACTGCATGCGTGCTCTTTATAAACGACACTAAAAGTTTCCACTCTTTCTTCTCATTGCAGTCAAACTTATTTGACTCTTCTCATCTAGGATGCTAAACTTGGATTCTTCACCCAGCATGTTTTTAAAATATTCTTCCCATTTCATTTTTTCCAAACTTGAGTATTTGGATCATTGATACCTCCCTCCTATGGGCCTTGCCTTAGATCTTCCTACCCCAACTCACCCATTCCCCAGCCCGGCTTTGTAAACACTGAGTAGTTCGCTGCTAGGGAATTTCACACTGCTCCCTCCCCTTCTGTTCCTAGCATTTCTCAGCAGGAATGCTGCTGGAATTAGTGAACCAAGCCCTCTTTGTGCTTACCAAAGGCAGCAGGAGGGAATGCCTTCCTCTTACTGAGGCCAATTCCTGCTCATTCTAGGGCACATCTCTCCCATGGGCTGGGGACTTCTCAGAGTGGCAAGGCCTGTTTCTTCACCCTTGCTCAAACTGACAGCCTCTGGGTCTTGTGACTGCTCTTCTTATTTTCCTTTTTCTTGGACCTTGCTCATCATTGGCTCATATGTGATCCTCTTTTTCTTTAACATAATGATTAGCTACAAACTCATCCTAAACTCAAGTACTAGATGACCAGCAATAGCTGTTATGCCCCTATGTGCCCCTTCACACGCCATCCTCCTCATCCTCAAAAACACAATTGTCATCCCAAGTGTTAGGTTCATCGTTTTCATGCTAAAACACAAGCAAACATGCATTTCATCACAAGCATGCATAAAAAAAAAGTACTCATTTGTTTGGTCATCTATGCTTGCTTGTTTCCCTAGCTTGATCAAAATAGTACAACTGTTTGGGAGTATAATCTCACAGTGCTGAGTAAGTTAACTATTCACAGAATCCTACAAATCAACAGTTCCATCCCTTAGTCTTTACCCAAGAAAAACACTTGCACACTTGCCCCCACGAAACATAAGTAACTGGAACGATGGTGTTCGCAATGTCCGATAAAATCAAAAACACTGGTCAAAGAGGGAGGCCCACTGTACTGTAGCATATATAAAGGAATATTGCACAGCAGTAAAAGTCAATGAACTTCAGCTATGTACGATGTAAATGAATCCTGATAATGTTGAGTATGAAAAAAGAAAAAAATTCCCAGTCATGAACAGTCTTTTTCAAGGATTTAAAAAAAATCCTCTTCTAAGAATTCATACATTAAAATGCCTGATCTCTTCAAACTAGACTACAAACTCTTGAAGTACTCTTTTTTGCACCTCCCATCACGCCTAGAACAATGCTCTAACACCGAAGGTGTTCAGTTGAATGACTACTGAATGCCAGGAAGGAATTCTGATAAAATGGAAGTCTTCTAATTTAAGAGTTTTCAGTCACATGTTCACTTTGAACAGTATTAAGAGACCTTCACTCACAAACACTGCACCCTGGAAGGACTTACTTGTTCTTCTTGGACTCAAGCTAACAAACATTCAAGCAATGCGGGGATGAGAAACAGTATGTGATCCTGTCTAAGGCCAACAGAACAGCATATAGAAGCCAACGGACAGCTGATAAATCACCATGACTGGAAACTCAGGTTTCCCCAAGACAGGACAATGCATAACTGAGTTATCAACAGCACAGCCGAAAAGACTAGCTAAACTAGGATTTCTAGGCACAAGGCGTAGAATTTTTATCTCCCAATATTTCCTTTTGAAAATCATTTTTAAAAGAATTTCTTGGTAAAATCACTCTTCAGAGAAAAACCAATGGAATTTTGGTGCAAAAGTATAAAGAAGGAGGTACCTTCCACCAATTGGGCCTTCCTCATAGCCCACTGGAGTCATGCACATTCTCTCTAGGTGATTATAGCTGAGTTCCATTGCAGACTTCCTTCGACCTTGGGAAGCCTGCTCCCTCTCAGAGTTACTGGGAGGTTTTCCCTTTCGTTTATTATTAGTCTTTGTATCTGCAATGCTGTAACATTCAGTGGGAATAGCAACATTAGGAGCTTGCAGTACCTCCCCAAACTGCTTCAAAAAAAAAAAAAAAGGAAAATAGAACAGCAGCAATAACGAAGTAAGAAGAAAAAGCAAAGTTCAAGAAATTAAGATGGGGAAATTGCTTAATTTTACCATGGAAGACTACATTAGTTCATGAGTTCTAGGGTAGTAACTATCGAATAGCAGACAATTTCTAAATGCAAGAAAAGATATTTTTTTAAAAAAAAGATGGCTTTGTAGTTGGGGGAAAAAAAATCAGAGACAAACATAGTACACAATGTGCTATTCCTCGCTGATTTCAAAAATGGATATTCATACGAAGCAGAAAGGTTTATAGGGCTTTGTGTCCAGAGAGGGAAATAATCCGGCAATCCAGTGGGGTCACTTAGTTTCGTGTCATTTGCTTCACGTCCATTATGTAATGTTTCCCCTAGCTTTATAGAGCTAGTTTAAGCAACCATTTCGGTATATCACAGAATTGCCACATAATCAGTATCTGGTCATAACTTTCAAGCCCGGCTTAAAAACGTGTCCTGCAGGCGTGTCTACATACTGTACAGGCTTTAAAAAAAAAATCTGCTGGTGTCATTAGTTCTCCCTGGCTTCCTCCCCAGGTTTCTCATCCCTCTTTCCCCAGCATCCCCGGCGAGCTTGGGCTCAATGCAGGGAAAACACGTCTCGACCGCATTGCCAAACCCTGATCCGACCTGCACCGCGGAAGGCGGACTCTCCGCCCGGCCGGGCGTGGACAGAGACTGCGGGGAGCGTTGCAGGGGTGTCCGCCAGGGCAGTCCGCAGTGCACGCGCACAATACACCCCAATGCACAACTTCCCCGGCCGCTCCTCCAGGCTGCCCGGATTCCCTGAGAGGTGCGGCGTAGGCGTTAGCGCGCGCGGGCGCGCACCCACCGCGCCGGATCAGCTCTCCGCTGACAATTACATCAGTCCATGTCGCTGCCCCCAAGCTTCACTCCCCTCAAGCAAGTCTGAGGGTGCTGGGGGTGCCAAGTGCTGGGGCAGCGCGGTGGATGCGGGCGCCCGGACCAGGTGGCCGGAATCTTCCGGCAGCGAGCCTCGGAAGGAGGGCGGGCGATCAGTGGAGACCTGGACGCAAGCGCCCCTTCCCACCCCGGCGGCGGGAACCGGCTGACACCGCCGGGCCGCCTTGCTTACCGCCGAGTGAGCCTCCCAGGGCTGTGATTCCTCGGGGGCGGAGGCCGCGGCTGTCTCGCCTCACGTCCCTGGGGTCCTCCGGCCCGCCGGACGCGCACAATACCCGGGCCGCGGTGCGGGCACGGCGGTGTCCACCCACCCCCCAGGCAGCTTGTCTCTGCTGCTGGGACACCTACCCGGAGGGCGAGCAGCGGCGCCGCGGCTCCTGCGGCGGGCGGCGGGAGATGGCGCGGGCCGGCTGCCGGGCACGCGGGCTGGCCGCCGAGCGGTGGCACGGGCTCCGCTGCTCCGAGCCGCGGTCTCCGGCACCCACAGCGGCGGCGGCTCTGCGCCTCCAGTGGTCCGCGCGCCGCAGCCCCTCCTCTCCCACGGGCGGGGCGCGCCGGCGGGGCGGTGCTCCGGGCTCCCCGCCCCCGGCTCCTGCTCGCCGGCCTGGCGGGAGGGAGCAGCGGGTCCTCCTGGGGACGCCGACCCGCCGGGACCTTTACCTCAGATCGAGCGGCGAGAGGGGACTCTAGGCGCACCGCGCCCCCCAACCGCTCAGGGTCCCGATACCCTGGATGGTCGGTGGCCTCGCCTCCTTGGGTACCCCTCGCATCCCGAGATCACCCGGCCTGGGGACCCTTCCCTGGCAGCAGCGGGCCTAAGCCGTAGTGGCACCCCCACCTGCCCTCTCTGGTGTAGGCGGGCTCCGGAGGAGGAGTCACCCCGTGTGACTCCGGCGGCGCTCGGGTCCGAGGGAAAGTGGATTCTGAAGGCCTGCCCGGGGCGCTGGCGAGCCCTTGTCCCCGGGCGCCCTTCCGAGGCCGTGATTCACTCTGCACACGCGGCTTGCTTGTGCCTGCTCCTGGCGAGAACTTCCCGGGATCCGAGACAAGCTTAGCTTCTGGGAAAGGGCCGCCTGCTTCAAGCCTTGGGGCAAGCAGAGCAACACCAGCCCTAGTGCGGGATGACCCGACGACCTCTTAAATTCTCGAACATTAAACCTGGCCGTGGCCTGTATGTACTGTAACACCAAGAGACATTGGCTGGAAGGAACAGAGGCAATTGAAATATTGCACGCATGTTTCTTCTACAAAGCAGGTGACTGGGGGCATGTCAATATTTCCAGACATTGCTGTCATCACCCTCTGGGAGGAGGAGGGAAGGGAAAAAAACAATTAGGCTTGTTAGGAACTGCAGCAAAAAGATGCAGGGGCGTGGTGGAGTCCTGAGGGCATATGAATGGGAAAGTGCTTTCATAAAGAGAAAAGTGTTCGTATCCTCCAAGGTGGCCGAGAAGGCAGTTCCCTGTTCTTTGTGCTGACAGAATCCTAATCTGTGAAATAGGGCCAACCACAGGCACTGTTTTACATATGTAGTTGCCTTCTGTCATACTACCCTGGGACAAAAATAACACAAATTGCACGCTGTGCCACACTGCGATCCCTAATTCCTTCCCTAAGCCGTTAACCTATGGGAATGAGGGCGGGAAGGGAGGGGAACTAGCACTGTCTACTTCTTAACTTTATATGAAGGATATTTCGCTCTAGTCTACAGTTTTGTTCTTTTTAAAAGCAGGTTTTACAATACACTCCCAATTCCTTGTGATACACAATAACTGGGTGGGAGCACAGAGAAATCTCTCATCTCCTTTGAAAAAGTTAGGAAGCCGTGTAGTGTAACCTACAGGAACTGGACAGGTATCTTATAGCCGATAGATTCAGAACAGCATTAGACAATAGTAAAAACTACAAAGACATACAGGGGGAATCAGGAGCGACCCTAATAATCTATTATCAGGGGGTCATATGCACAGAATAGGGGAGAACCCCAGAGCGGAGCAGCAGGACAGGAGGAGGCTTGTATCCCAATCATAAGGACTCCCGGACTCCCACCAAGGTCTATCAGAACGGGCACCAAGGACGTCATCACAACTGCCAAAGAGAACACGGGGAACTGGAATGCCTTCGGAGGCCGAGAACCCAGAGGACAGACATCCCCCCTCTTTGGACAAACTACACGAGATGAAAGAAGCCCGAGTCCTTCCACATAGGAACCAACGTCATCAGAACAACAGCCAGGAACCACGATCAGTCATCAGAATCAGAAGAACAATAAACTTCCTTCGGGACATGGGAGAGGAGCCTTCTCCAGTCCTTACCTAGTTCCAGCTCTGGGCCTCCACCCTCTATAATGACCAACAAGGTTGCTCCAGAACCCCCTACCCCCCAACACACACACACACACACACACACACACACACACACACACACACACACACACTCACTCACATACACACACAAATAGGAATAGATAAGCAGAGAACAATAAAGAAAGATAGGTCATCAAGGACTCACACATACCCTGCTAGATAGAACACAAAGAACAAGTACTCATCACCAAGGTATGAGAGATTTCTCTGCAACTCCCCCCAAACCTGTTATGCACCTCAATTGTTAAAATGTCATTGAAATAGTCGCAGGAGGTTGTTAAGAACTTACATGTAATTTTAACATATTGTTTACTCAATACTATGTCAATTAATTCCATAACGATATATATTGTTGCTGCTGGGGCTTTTAATTGATCGGGATCTTGCTCTCTTGGCCCTACCTTCAGACCAGGGAAGGTCTCCCCAAGAAGCGGATGAACTTATCTGGATAATAAGATGCTGGACTCTATGCTTGGTATATGCTTGCGGTGAAGGTGTCTCAACTGATCTTGAACTGAGGTCTCACAACAGGGTGGAGGAGTCCACCATGGGGGGAGGGGTGGGGAGAATCCCAGTACCTATGGAACTGTATCTCATAATACAATGTAACCAATAAAAATAAAATAAAATAAAATAAAATAAAATAAAATAAAAGCAGGTTTTAAACGTTGTGTATGAGGAGGACTGCAACTGTCCCATTGATGGATCGGTAGGATTTGTAATGACACTACACCCAAGCCTCTGAGGAAATGAACGGGTTAGCAACAGCAGGACCGATCAAGGCTCTGTGTGCTACAATGTTTTGAAAGTTGTGCCTCAGGTAGACACCTAAGGATGAATAACCAGCTTTGCAACACGATACTGAGCTACGGCAGGGTTATTGCGCAGCAAAGTGCCAGAGAGTAATGTATTGATGAAGTGTATATTCCTGCTGAGGCCTTTCGTTCTGAAGTCATGTCTTGGCCAGAAGAGTCTCTACTCCCCTGATCTACCTTTTTTATTTGTCTCCGAGGGAAATAATTGCTTGTGGACTTTTCCAGTGAAGAGAGAATATGATGTCCTCAAAACATGAGGTAATGTTCATGTTAGAATTCCATGCAAATGACCCGAGCCTCATGTGCAGTCACAGTCCCCATCGGTAATCACACAATTCACACCTCATTTTCATTGTAATTTTAAATGTGTATTATCTTAGGTGATATTTCTTAGAAGTTACTCTTGCATTGCAAGATGCAAGGGGAAAAAGTGGGAAAAAAGGGGAGGGATGAAGGCAAGCAGCAAATACACAGGGATTTTTCACCAACCTAGCATATGCTTCATCAATGTGAGACACTACCTGTCAAGTAGCCAAGTAAAGTACCTGTGAACAGGTTTTACAGACAATTAAATTCAGAAATAGCTTATCAAAAGTAGGATCATATAGAATATCTGCCTGCAAGCTGTTGCCTGCTGTTTCAAATTTACCTCAGTGGTAGTTCTCCCAGCTTCCAGGTTGGGTCACCTGACGCCTTGGACTGATACTAGAGAAATAAGTTCCATGCTCTGCAGCCCAACCAACTTGATTATGCTTCACACTATATCCCCCCACCCATTTTCCTGGGGGCTTATAGGTCTGTATTTGTCCAGATGAACAAAACTGAAGTTGCTGGAGATTTGGGAGGCAAAAGCAAAACAGCACTCATTGCATTCTGAGAGTTCCACTGGTTAGAAGTGGCAAATGACAAACGCCATTTCTACCCAGTAAGAGGAGTTGCAAGGGGTTTCTTCAGTTCAAACTCTTCCTTGCTCAGTGTTGCTCTCTGTTGAAGAACTGTGATTGCAGGCCAGCTGAGCTTCCGCAGCTTCTTACCGAAGTGATGCTCATGAAGGGCCACAACAATGCGCCCGTTTCCACCCTCCCTCTCCCTGCTCCCACTACAATCACTGACTATGCTTTGCTTTGATTTCCCGGACAGTGTGGCCTGCTTTGCCTGATCAGGGCTGGTCTCTGATGCTTCAACTTGGTTTTTGGATGCTTCCTACTCCAGGTTGACCTCCCTCCTCCCCATAAAAAAAGTGAAGACCCATTCTTATAATAAATTTCTTATTTAACATATTCATGGCAGTTTGGCTTCCCTGGTAGGACCTGATCTCTTCTAGGAGGCTTGCATGGGCTAGCTCACTTGAGAGCAGTTGAGGCAGGAGTAGAAGCTCAGAGACCCAGAGAAACGAGAGCGTACGGACCTCAGAGACAGTACTCCGGCTGCACCTTCCTCAAGCAGCAGAATCCTCACAGTTTTGCTTTGCATGTATTCATTGAGTAGGTTCAGCTTCGTTGGCCTTTGTTGAGACATCATTTTGTTCTTCAAATGGAAAACAATAAACAGATCAAACTTTAGTTGAAAAACTCTGACCAATATCTTTCCTCAACTATGAGAACATTCAAGATGAGTAATTCCCATTAAAATCTGTTCTTTATAATAAAGAACACTTACCTGCAGTTTACTTGTCAGGTGTGACTTTTGAAAATATGCACATATTTCTTTCCTGGATGATATACTGCTCTTTGAGAAACCACAAGAATGAGTACTGCCGACACTTTTTAATCTGAATATGGCCAATAAGGACTGGATCAGCATGAGCAAGCTCAGAGGTGTAACCTCCATTAAAACTCTTTATGCTTCAACCCACAGGCTCATGACTTGTCCAGATGACTTGCTGATCCAGTCCAGATACTATTTTTGTATCCATTTTAGAGTGAACCTCTCATCCAGAGTGTTTATTGGAGAATAAAGAAGAATGAAGTATTGGGGGAAGTCAGGTGCTGGTTTCCTTCATTTAATTCAATAAATTCTTCCTGAATACTTATTAGGTATTGTGGGTTTTCTGGACGTTATCAATAAATATAACTGACACCTCACCCTCATGGAACTTATATTCTGGTGAAGGGGAGAGATAATAAGCAACAGACCTAACAGATAGGTAAATTACACAATCTATTTAGGAACTCACAGATAATCTACACCAGTCAAACTTTTCCTCAAAATCAGTTTCATCTCTTATCTTGATAACTGTATCTGTGCAATGACCTGCACTGGAACTCAAATTTTTCAAATTCCTTATGCTCTGACCAGATGCCATTGCAGTTGAAGAGGATATGCTCATGGCTTCACGCTAGTCCTAATCTCCTTTCCCCACACCCGACTCTACCCCAGCCTGGGATTCATGCAGACACCTGGAGATAGTCCAGACACCATATCCATGCTTTGTCGTCAAACCTACCCTTTCATACCAAAGTGCCACACATACAGTGACCTACAGATTCAGTATAATCCCTGTCAATATCCTAGTGGTTTTCTTTATATTGATAGAAAAAGCAATCTTTACACTCAAATGGAAATACAAAACTTTAAATACCCAAAGGAATCTTGAGAAAAAAAATACCAAAGTACAATACTTCCTGATTTCAAAATACAATGCAAACTTATAATAATCAAGTTAGTAACTGCTGGCATAAAAACAGACAAGTCTACCAACAAAACAGAGAATCCAGAGGTAAAAAAAAAAAAAAAAGAAAAGAAAAGAAAGAAAGAAAAAAAAAACACATCTGTGGTTCAAGGAAATAAGAATGACAAATGACACAATGACAAAACCATACTCTCCTCAATAAATGGTGTTGAGGGAACTGGAAATATAAATGCATGAGAAATTGGGGGCCTAATCTCAGACTAGATGAAAAGTTCAAACAATAATGGATTAAAAATGTAAGGAAGTCTATCAGAAAAACTATCCGATTATTGGAAGAACACAGGGAAAATTTCTTGACATTAATCTGAATGATGATTTTCTTTGCTGTGATACCAAAAGACAATAAAAATTAAAATATGTAAGTGGAATTTCATTACAATACACCATAACTTCAGACTGACTAGAATGGATATTTTAAAAAGGTAAACAGAGGGCCCAGAGTGGCAGCCTAGCAGCTAAAGTCCTTGCCTTGCATGCACTGGGATCCCACATGCGTGCCAATTTGTGTCCCAGTGGTCCCACTTCCCATCCAGCTCCCTGCCTGCAGCCTGGAAAAGCAGTGGAGGACACCCCAAAGCCTTGGGACCCTGCACCCATATGGAGGAACTGGAGGAGGCTCCTGGCTCCTGGCTTTTGGCTTCGGATTGGCTCAATTGACTCAGCTCTGGTCATTGTGGTCACTTGGGGAGTGAATCATTGGACGGAAGATCTTCCTCTCTGTTTCTCCTCCTCTTTCTGTATGACTTTCCAATTAGAATAAATAAATAAAATCTTTTTAAAAACAGGTAAACAGAAAGATGACAGCTGTTAGAAAAAATGTGAAATAAAGAGAATTGTTACGCACTGTTGCAAGGAATGTCAATTGGTACAGTCATTGTGGAAAAAAGGATGGAGATTCTCTGAGAAAGTAAAATTAGAACTATTTTATGATCAGAAATATCACTTTTTAGTATGCATCCAAGGAAATTAAATCAAAATTATAAAGATACAACTACAGTTCTAAGTTCATTTCAGAATATGCACAAAAGTTAAGATATGGGGAAAAACTGAAAGTTTGTTGAATAAAGACCATGTGAGATGTATGTATACTGTACATGTAATTTATTGATATAAATGGACTAAAGTTGCCTATTAAAAGAGAAAAACATTTAGGCTGCCATACAAGGCAAAGAAAAATTCAGTGGTGATATCAAGAGGTATCCCTGAAAACGAACTTCTCTCAGGTTGAAATTACAAGGGTAGGCCCGAGTGAATTGGGCACATACAAGCACAAAGAAAGCAGTGATCATCATCTTACCACAGACCTGATTTGATTCAGACCAGGAACTGTTAAATGAAAACATAAGGGATGTTTATAATGTTCAAGGGTGCAATTCATGAGGAAAATATGAATAATTTATATCCATGTATCAAATTTAATGGCACTGCATTCATAAAACCATGAATAGCAGGTGATGTAATAACAAACAGAAATGCATTAGTGGTAGAAGGACTAATCACTTCAGTCAATAACAGATCAAGAAGACAAAAAAAAAAAGTAAAATTACAACATCTAAATAATGAATCAAATTATTAAAATCAAGAATGCAACTACTAGTGTTCACAGGACATTTGTAAACATTGACCATTATGAAGTGATAATGACAATAGCAATAAATTGCAGGAAGGAAATGGGCAGACAACTGTGGCCACAATGAGGTTAGATTAAGAAGCAAAATGAAAACAAATTACACAAGGCCTCCGCCACTATACCATTTGAAAAGTAGAAATTGTCTTCACTCTTGAGTGACAGATGAAATTCTAACTACAATTGTAGACCACAATCAGAAATAACAACAATGGAAAATTATATCAGAGCCAAAGAGAGATACCAAAAACCATCATTGAGAATAACATCATAGCATAAAATAGCTCTAATAAAAATAAAGGCTATAACTAGATGCATTAATAAACTAAAGAATAAACCAGAAGAGTTAATAGTGATAAATTAGAAATTAATAATTTATAAAATATAACATAAAACTAGGAGACATAAATACATGTAAACACAATCTTAAAAAAACACAATAATGACATAATATAAACTGTTAAGTGACTTTAATTATCCAAAAACAGAGAAAACACAAAGAATGAGAAATAAAAAGGGGGAAATTAGTTACTTATTAAGAAGCCAAAAAGAATCACAAGAAGCTTTGTTTCCCCCTCTGCTTGATCACCTTATTTATCTGTGAAAATGAATTTGAAAAAAAAGGTATGAATGGACCTTGGAGAGCAGTTACATTATCCGATTTCATAATAAAGGCTATATCCTAGTCATGATATTTGGCAATTATAATTTTCCAAAATGAACTGCAGGAAAGAGAAAATCCAAAAGGAGCAATTCCATAGAAGAAATAAAGTAGTGAGAACCAAATCCTTCTTTCCCTTCTCTTGGCCAAAATACATTAATCTCAAAAACTTCACAGTGACTTCATTGGGAAACAGACTATTTCAATGCTACTTAAAGTGCTTCAGGCTCCACAGAAAGAAAAAAAAAACTATCTAAATTATTTTAATGAAATCCAATAACTGTACTTTAAAGTTCACACAAAAGCAATCATTTTTATAATCATAGTTGGAAAATTCCTTAAAAATTTTGCCAGTAAAATTCATGATAAGATTTTAGTAGCAGGGCACTTCCACATGGAATTCTAAAATGTTTATTTAAGACATTTTTTTTAAAATCCACACATAGCTTTTTATAACATACATGTTCCGTGAACTTTTTGAAGATTCTCCTCACATGTACGGATCTCAAAAAATTTTGCAATCTATTTTTAGATCAATTTTTCATAAACTTTTCCAACTATGTTTGTATAACTGCTCTTAAACCAGAGGGCTAAAGAAATGAGCTTAACACTGGCAGGGGCCAGTTAGGCACCCACCAGTCTTTAGGAATGAGATAAATCTCATTGAAACAGGAAGGGGTGAATTCTCTCAAAGAAACGAATTGAAGAGCCATAGGAGGGGAAAGGAGAACTGGATGGAGAACAAATAAAGGTCCACTCAGCCAAAGATGGATTATATATTTTATAACTTAATATTCACAGCTTCTGCTGCTAATCTGTCACAAAATGTGACAGTAACAAATAGTATAACGGTTGCTATGTAACTCAAGTGATGCCAACAAGGACAGTAAAAAGATTGAGCTTTTTTCCCCACGATAATGCTTAAGATGAAGAAATGACTAACTCCAACTTACTGCCTTTCCTCTCCTATCATTTTCTCTTTTGACATGTGAAATTGTCCAGATAAGCATCCTAAAATGAGAATATTAATCCAACCAGGCATACGCATATAAAGGTTATGGATACACAGTCACATAAAGAATGCTGGATTCATTCTTTACATGTTGGGTTCTATGGACGAGGTCAGTAGCACTTGTATAGGTATACAACATTTGGTTTGTTGTGTATTACTAGATCCCAAAATGTTTTTTTCATTAGGAGTAGCCTATGTGTCAGTTACTCTCATTCCACTTGCATAGTTTTACAAATAACACTTATTGAGAGAAAAAGTTCAAACTTAACCAACCAATCTCCTTTATTCTTTCTTTTTTTATCCCAGATGACTTTCATAATAATACTACTTCTGTGGCATTGACTATGTTTTCACAGCTTTCAAATACGAAAATTTAAGGGGATGTTTAGTAGCTGTGTAATGGAGACTGTCATATCTAGTAACATGTTATTTAATGTCATGGCATTGTAAATTTCTATTTTTCTTTCTATTGTTGATTTTGTATTATGATTTTTCATTTGAGGGGAGGTACAAGTAGCTGTGAAATGCAGACTAATATATCCAGATGTGAGGATACAATGTAGTATGCATTTCTACTTCCAGACAAAGGACTTATAATGAAACTGTTTACTATATCTTGACAATAGGATGCTGGACTCTCTGCCATTGTCCATGCCCGCAATGATGGACATATGACTGTGTATGAAGAACTATACTTTAGTAATGATATAGAGGAACTAGGTAGGGATGGGGGGAATTGGGGCGGGGATAAGGGAAATACCAGGAGCCTATGGAACTGTATCATAAAATGATAATAATAATATATAAAATATAAAATGTAAAAAAGTATATTTACAGCAGCATTTCTTACAAGTTACTTTGCATGTCTGAGAGCTGACTGAGAATTTCTTCTTCAAATTCAATTGTTCTTCACTGGATTGAAGAATCTGCTTAAATTAGAAAATGGAACTTATGAACCCCAACCAGGTTGACTGACTTATAGTAAAACAGTAGTGAAGGGAGGATAGCTGTCGTGTGTGTGGGAAGAACATGCTAGCATATTTTGATTTTACTCGACACTAGTCTCCAGAAAGCATGAATGGATTTGGGATGTGAATTGGAAAAAAGTTTTAAGACAAAAGTGCTAAAAATAAGTACTGTATTTGTACTTAAAATTAAGAAAAACGCAATGCATCTATTGAGTTTGTGAACATACGAAATGCTATTTGTATTTTAATTAGTTAAACTTTAAATTATGAATATGTCAATTTATATAAACAAGCATTTGTACTATGCTCATATATTTACATTTTTGCTAATGCATATGCCAATTAGATAGATTAAGATGATCATAATAGTATTTCAAATTCTTAATCTAATTTTGCAAGCAGTAACAAATAATGTAATTCAGATTCAAACAAAAATTGATTTTTTTAAAAGATTTATTTTTATTTGAAAGGCAGAGTTACAGAGACAGGCACACACACACACACACACAGATCTTTAACCTTCTGGTTCACTTTTCAAATGGCAAACCATATTGCTAAACCAAGTCAAAGTCAGGAGCCAGGAGCTTCATCTGGGTCTCCATCTAGAGGCATGAACCCAAACATTTGGACCATCTTCTGCTGCTTTCCTAGAAACATTAGCTATAAATTAGATTGGAAGTAGAGCAGCCTGGACTTGAACCAATGCCCATATAGAATGCCAGCTTTCCAGCTAGTGATTTTTCCTGTTATGCTATAATGCTGTTCCTATTTCTAAAACAAGCTTAAGTACTATTTTGTCTCATTTATCTCTCTCAAGAGTTATAACCCAAATAATAGGCAAAACAAATGTATTTTTCTGAAACTGAAATAAGAATATCTTGAAATAACTATTCTTTGAATAAATGATGCAAACACTTTATAATATCCGAAAGTTAAACAATATAGGGTGAAAAATTCATCTCTTCTTGCCACTCTGTTCTCTGAATAAAAAATCTGTTACCTATGTCTTATATTTTCCAGAGATGTCCAATATTCAAAGAAGTTAACATCCAGGTAGACATTTATGAACAGTATCAGTGTACACATGTTTTATGCTGAGGTTTTTGGTTGAAGAACACCTCTGGGAGAGCATTGCCCAGTAATGTCTATTGAAAGGCTATATTTGAATCCCCAGCTGGGCCACTGTCCCTGCTGGTGACTTGAGAGCTGGGTCTGAGGGCAGACCAGGCCAGGCAGGCTACAACACCTATTGGCCTACATGTGAATTGGATTAAGGAAAGAGCCAGGATGGGCTAACTGATTGTATCCACTCGTGCAGGCATGAGCCAGCGTAAGGGCAGGTGGATTGGGCTTTGCCGCAGCATCAACTGGCAAGTGCTGGGACTGGGGGCAAGTCCTGTTGAGATAGACCATAGAGCAACCTGGAGAGGGTAAGATCCAAGAAAACAATGAGTTCAGAAGGGAAACTGTGGGCACCTCTGAGGGGCTGCAACTCCCACAGGTAAGCATGAGAACCAGGGCTGGGGGCAAGCTTAGCTAGACAGGCTGTGGCACCTGCTGGTATGAGGGTGGGTTGGAGGGTGAAGCTGGTTGGGTTGAGTTAGGCTTCAATACCCATTGATGTGCGACAGACTGGACGAGTTCACTGCACGTGCTGGCAGGAACAGGAACCAGGACTGAAGGCTGCTCCAGTGTAGGTTCCTAGGGGTTGCTTTGACTATGCTGCAGCTCCTTTTAGTGTATGTGAAGGCTGAGCACGTGATGGGCAGAACTAGGCTGGACATCAGCACCCATTGGCTTGCATAGAGGAAGCAGAGGAAGGAGGGCAGAACCAATTGATCGACTACCCAAGGGACAGCAAATTTCTGGGTGAATGGAGACTCTGAGATGGACTATGTCAGCCAATT
Source organism: Ochotona curzoniae (assembly GCF_017591425.1). NCBI lineage: Eukaryota > Metazoa > Chordata > Mammalia > Lagomorpha > Ochotonidae > Ochotona > Ochotona curzoniae. The sequence goes on from NW_024467040.1 coordinate 833,262, forward strand.
GACCTTGGAAGGATTTCCTCATCCTTGGAGTAGTGATATCAACAGCATTTCAGAACTATGGAAACCACTTGAGCAGAACCCTCGGAACATGCTCCACATCAGGGACCCTGAGATGACATCAGGTGGCCATTCCCCAACCCTGGTTACTGAGGCGGTGGGGAGGCTGGGTGTGGTTTCTCCTGTTTTCTCCACCCTCACCCCGCCCCCCCGCCCCCAGCCCAGATACAGGAAGGAAAAAAAGAAAAGGTGTAAACAACGGTCTTGCTCACTTTCCCCTAATTGTTGGCCCCGCCCCCCACGAGTCAACTATGTGAACATCATGAACAATAATTTTTTTAAAGGTTATATTCATTTTTTAGTGTTTACATAGTATTTCATTGAATGGCTGTGCCATATATAACCAAGTCTTCCATCAGAGAAAGAACCAACAGGTTGTGGAAATGATTACAGAGTTTTGTTGAAAGAAATTGGTCATGTAATTGTGGCAGTTACCGAGTCCAAGAATTACAGGGGACACAGGCAGGCTGGTAAAGAGGGAAAGAGGCCACGCAGCAGTTCACAGTACAGAACTGAAGTCTATCAGCTGGCAGCATTCCTTCTTGCTTGGGAGACTTCAGTCTTCATTGTGTTCACATCTTCAACACTAGACAAAGCCCAAAATGGTGAATAGGACCATTTATGTTACTCAGAGTTCACTGACTTAAATGCTACACCTCATCCAGGAGCAGCCGCATAGAAATATGCGTAATAGTATGCAACCAATCGCCTGGGCACTTTGGCCAAACCAAGTTGACACACAAGACTGTCACAGTTCTCTGTCAATGGCCACTTGGTTTGTTTACAACTTTGGCTAATATATCATGAGTTTAAAATATTTTTCTCTGTTTAAAAAGTATTTATTGAGTCGGGGACCCGTGGCAGCACCTACAGCGCAAGTTCCAGCAGCCTGGACGCCCAGCACGTCTGCCCGGCCCTCTCCGGGATGTCCAAGGCCAAGGAGGCCAAGAAGCTGGTGGGTTGCACTGCGGTGGAGAACCACGTCAGGAATAACCAAGTGTTGGGAATTGGAAGTAGCTCGACAGTTGTGCACGCTGAACAGCGAATAGCTGAAAGAGTGAAACAGAATCTGAGCCTTGTCTATATTCCCACTTCCTTCCAGGCCCAGCAGCTCATCCTGCATTATGGCTTGACCCTCTGTGACCTGGAACGGCACCCAGAGATTAACCTCGCCATTGATGGTGCAGATGAAGGATGAAATGGATGCTGATCTCAACCTCATCAAGGCGGGGAGCTAGGGGGTGGTGTGGAGGCTTCCTGACCCAGGAGAAGATCGTGGCAGGCTATGCCAGTCACTTCATTGTGATTGCTGATTTCAGGAAAGATTCAAAGAATCATGGGGATCAGTGGCAAAAGGGAATCCCCATCAGAGTCCTCCCCATGGCCTACGTCCCAGTGAGCCGAGCAGTGACCCAGATTTTTGGGGGCGAGGTTCAACTTCAAATGGCCGTCCACAAGGCAGGTCCTGTGGTGACAGATAATGGGAATTTTATCCTGGACTGGAAGTTTGACTGCATCCATAAATGGAGTGAAGTGAACAAGGCTATCAAAATGATCCCAGGCATGGTGGACACGGGCCTGTTCATCGACATGGCCGAGCGAGTGTACTTCGGGATGCAGGACGTCTCTGTGAATGTGAGGGGGAAGCCTGCTGTTGATGTGCACCTTGATCTCCAGCCCACAGCCAGGGGGGACCAGGCTATCTAGGACCGTTTGTCTTAATGTGTCTGTGGGGGCCAGAGGGAGGGGAGCTCAATCCAGTCTTCTGCAGTATTGTTATTAATGTCTTTTTAAACAGAAATTTAAAGATTATATATATATTTTTACTATTAAAAATATTCAGGTTTTTTTGTTATAAAGTAGAACTTGATTTCAGGTTTTATATGAAACATTTACCAAAAAAAGAAAAAATAAAAAGGGCAAGATGAGGAGATGATCTTTAAAATCTTCGACTTGAACCTGCTGAGTCGGATTCTGAATATTGGGTTTGCTGAGAAAGGAAAATGAAAGCTTTCCTTGAAGCTGACAAGGGCCCAGCTGGCAGTGGCTCCCGATGCCTTACAGGAAACCCGTCTCCTTTCCTGCCACTCTCTGTGGTATTTTCAGTTTGTTCTCACTGGAATCACACACAATTCAGTTACCTCTGATCGAGTGTACAAAAGTCTGCTGAATGGGGTGGTGTAACATATAGCGACTTGGAATGTGCTCTGTCAGGGGGCAAATGTGGCACTTTTGCTAAGATCAGGGGTTTGTTCAGATCCTTGTTGTTGGAGGAGGCAGTCGGCCGGAAGTACTTGCCAACGCTGCCAGAACACTTCTGTGAAATGTGAAATAGCTGTTTGTGTAATCATTTTCTTTCTGTTGTCAATGATTTGTTCTGTTCCTTTATCATGTGCATGGTTTGGCATCAGAAGTCATCACTTCTCTATGTTGTTTGAAGGTTGGAATAAAGCATTGTGGTGCCATTTAAAAAGAAAAGTATTTATTAATCTATTTGGAGGCAGAGTTTACAGAAAGAGGGAGAAACAGAGAGACAGAGATATCTTCCATCCACTACTCCACTCCCCAAAGAGCCAAAGGCCAGGACTAGGCCAAATCAAGGCCATGGCACAGGAACCAGGAGCCTCCTTCAGAGCTGCCACATGGGTGGCAGGAACACAAGTTTCTGGACCATCCTCTGCTGCTTTCCACATGCTTTAGCAGACAGCCTGGTTGGAAGTGAAGCATCTGGGACAAGAACCAGTGCCATACAGGATGTTGACATCGGATGAGATGTCTTTAACCCAATATGCCACAATGTTGACTCCTATACCTAATTTCACAAGCGTAAAGTATATCAATAGAACAAATTCCCAGAAGTGAAACTCCTAAAAGTACATGAGAGTATATGGTTTTAATATGTTGGTATAATGCTAATCGTGTTCCAAAGTGCTATGCATTTATACTTACAAAGGATAGGATGTCTGTTAGGAAACTATTTTTAACTTTTCTATTTGTACAGTTCTCCTATGAATCAGGCAAGTAACTATAATGCATTGTATAGATCTTAGCAATGACAAAGGTTCCTTTTACATACATAGATTCAGGCACATAATTAGAATTTGCACAATACTGATGTAATAGATTATAGATTGCCATTTACTTTAGTACCATCACTAATGCTAAGAGGTTGTGAATGAACCTTAATAATTTATGTTTCATTAAGAGTCTTGCAGAGATATTTCAGTTCTATTTTTGGCTTTGCTTTTTGAAATTAAAAAAAAAAAAGTTTATTTTGGTAAATTTTTTTTTTTTTGAAATTCATGCATAGTTTCATTATTTACCTTTTCCATGAAGTTTTAAAAACTTTTTTATTTGAAAAGCAGAGAGAGAGAGAGAGAGAGAGCTCATCTATTAGTCTAAATAGCTGGGATTGGGCCACGCTGAAGCCAGGAGCCCGAGCTGGGAACTCACTCCAGGTCAGCCATGTTTGCGGCAGGGAACCGAGTACTTGAGCAGTTAGCTGCTGCCTCCCATGTACTGCATTCACAGGAAACTGAAACTGGAGTAAAGCCAGGATTTTGAATCTAGGCACTATGATACGTGATGAAGTTATTTTACAGATTGTCCTCCTAAAACAGCGATTTTTCCTTTATCAGAGAGGGATTATTGTATCATTGTGCTGTCTTACAGTTAAATATGTTGCTCATCTAAAATTTCTTACTACAGCTGGTGTGTTGGCTTAACTGGCTAACCCTCCACCTCCAAGTGTCAATCCCATATGGGCGCCAGCTTGTGTCCTGGCTGCTCCATTTCTCATCCAGTTCTCTGCCTATGACCTGAGAAAACAGCAGAGGATGGTCCAATGCCCTGGGACCCACGTGAGAGACCAAAACAACGCTTCTAGCTCCTGATTTCAGATTGGCTCAGCTCTGGATGTTGCAGCCATTTGGGGAATGAACCAGTGGATGAAAAATCTTTTTGTCTCTCCTCCTCTCTGTAAATCTGCTTTTCAATAAAAATAAATCTTTAGGAAATATATAAAATCTCATGCTAATTTTGCCTAATATTTATAGAAATTGTAATTCTTAAAACTGCAAAAAAAAAAAAAATGGTCAGGAGTAGAATGCACACATCTATGGACCTGAGCTCATCTTCATATTCTATCACGGATATTTCCTGAGGCTTTTTTCTGCACTTTTTTTTTTAAACATTAATTTAAATAAACCACTATCAGGACAGGCAAAGTGGCATAGCAAGCTAACCCTCTGTCTGATAGTGCTAACATCCCATATGGGCATCAGTTTGTGTCCTGGCTACTGTACTTCCCATCCAGCTCTCTTCATATGGCCTGGGAGAGCAGTGGAGAGACCCAAGCCCTTGGAACTCTCCACACCTACCTAGGAGCCCTGGAAGAGGCTCTGATTTCCATATTTGGACCACCTCATTTCTGGCTGTTGTAGGCATTTGGTGAGTAAGCTAGCAAATGGAAGATGTCTCTTTCTCAGTATCTCCTTCTCTCTCCATAAAATCTGATTTTCTAATAAAAATAAATGAATCTTACAAAGAAAAAACCCACAATGATCATTTCATGACTGAAAATCTAGGATCTAAGCATCAGGATTTAAATAATGTATGCATTTCACAGGGAAAATATTTAAAGATGTTTGTGTTCCACAGAAAAACACTGACCTCAAACCTTTAAAATTATATTACTGCTGAATAAGATAGTGAAAATTTCCTGGTCATAAAATTACATTTGATTTCAGGACCAGCACAGTAGCCAAGTGGCTGAAGTCTTCGCCTTGCATGAACCAGGATCCCGTATGGGCACTGGTTCTAATCACAGCAACCCTGCTTCCCATCCAGCACCCTGTCTATGGCCTGGGAACACAGTTGAAGATGGCCCATTGCCTTGGGACCCTGCACCCACGTGGGAGTCTCAGAAGAGGCTCTGGGCTCCAGGCTTTGGATTGGTTCAGCTCTGGCAAGTGTGGTCACTTGGGGAATAAATCAATGGATGGAAGATCTCTGTATACCCGACTTCCCAATAAAAAATATTTGATTTTGTTCTTTTTTAGGAAGTAAAATATATTAATATATATGTATGTATAATTTTTATTTGAAAAGGAGAGAGTAGGGAGGGAGAGATCAAAAGAGAGAGATCTTCCAACCAATGGTTCATTCCCCAAAGGGTCACAATGGCAGTTCTAAAATCATGGTATTTAGAAAACAGAGTCTTATTTCTTATAGTGAAAAAGTGCTTCATTAGAAAATGCATTCTTCCTTCGCAAAAAGAGATTATAGGTAATGCTTGACCTTGTTATGAAGACAGAACTGAAAAATACATGAACAAGAGTGCTCTGAAATGCTACAGGTGAGTATGCAATTTCTAGTTTTGAAGACTCCTTTAAAGACTCTCTTAAAATACAGTACACCTCCTACAAGTGATGGCATGCCATATAGGCGCAGGTTCGTGTCCTAGCTGCTCCATTTCTCATCCTGCTCCATGCCTGTGGTCTGGGAAAGCAATGGAAGATGGCCCAAGACTTTCAGACCCTCTCCCTGTGTGGAAGACCTGGAAGAGGTTCCTGGCTCCTGGCTTTGAATCAGCTCAGCTCTGGCCATTGCAGCCATTTTGGGAGTGAAAGGTTGAAAGATTTTTCTGTATCCCCTTCTCTTTGTAAATATGCCTTTCCAATAAAAATAAAATAAAATGCTTAAAAAAAAAAAGAGGTGGATGCATAACTTAAGGCCTCTACATGTAATAAGGCACGCTCTGTTGACTGCCCAGTTCAGAGTGATTTACCCAATGATTCTATTTGTCCTACTTATCACATCCTTTTTTTGGAGGGGAAATGTTCATTTTGCCCTGGGTGAAAAGTAACATCCTTTATAGATTTAACTTCTGCTGCCTTGTTCATTATTATCCGATCCAAAGAGCACATACGATATAAGCTATTCCCAGTTATTTCCCTCCTAATGATTTCTCAGTTTGGGGGTGGCAGGAAGCATTTCCTTTCTCTGCTAGATGGCTAAGCTATGAGTTTATACCATGACTTCAGTTTTATATAACTAGTAGACTAAATTTCACAAAACTAAAAGTTACAGAGAACAAGATTCAAGATATGAAGAGCAGAAAGAAGAAATTTAAATTGTCACCATAGATTCAACAGGATAACTAGTATAAAAAAAAAGTTTTTAAAATAGTAAGTGTTGCAACCAGTGCAGTAGTCTTGTAGCTAAAGGACCTGCCTTTCATGCAAGAGGATTCCATATGGGTGCTGGTTCATATCCCAGCTACTCTATTTCCCATCTAGCTCCCTGCTTATGGCCTGGCAAAGCAGCAGAGGACAGCCCCAAACATTGGGACCCTGCTCCTATGTTGGAGACCTGGAAGAACCTCCTGGCTCCTGGCTTTGAATTGGCTTAGCTCTGGCCATTTTAGCCACTTGGGGAATGAACAAGTGGATAGAAGACTTTTCTTTCTCTCTTTCCTCCTCTCTATAGATCTGACTTCCCAAATAAATAAATCTAAAAAAATAGCAAGTGTTGAGAAATTGGAACCCTTGGGAACAGTTGATAAGAATGTAGAATTTAAAACAGAATTAGTATATAATCCAGCATTTCCACTTAAGGCTAGAGTTAAAAGAAATGAAGCACATTCAGAAAGAAATATTTGTACATCAGGTTTGCGGCAGGATTAGTTTACAATAGCCAGAATGTGGAAGCAACACAGGCATCCCCTGATGAATAAAGACAGCATGTGCAAGCTTGTAAAAAGGAAGGAAAAACTGACATACTACCACATGGACAAAGCTCGAGGACATTGCACTTTGTAAAATAATCCAGTTGTGAAAACACAAATACTCTATGCAAATTTATAGAACGGTGGCTTCTAGAGGCTGGAGGACAGGGGAAGTACAAAATTGTTATTAAATGGATATAGAGTTTCATTTTGACAGGTGGAAAGTTGTAGAGTGGTGGCACAACAATCTGAAAACCGCTTAACATTACTGACTACACCTGAAAACGGTTGAAGTGGTGAATTGTATGATGAATATATTTACTACAAATAAACTACTAATTATTTTAAATGCATTCATCTTTTTTATAAGAAAATCTAAAGAAAATAATCTATCAAATGTAAGCATGACATCAAAAGTAAGCAACAGAAAATATGTATACTAAGAATGTGCTAATGCTGATTATCAACAGTTTTGGTGTTCTGGCTACTCTTTCCTTTCTTATTTTAGAATTTATTTATTTTTATGGCAAAGTCAGAAATACAGAGAGAAAGACACACCGAGAAGAAGATCTTCCATCTCCAATTTACTCCCCAAACGGCTGCAATGACCGGAGCTGCACTGATCTGTAGTCAGGAGCCAGGAATCTCTTCTGGGTCTCCTACGTGAGTGCAGGGTCCCAAGGCATAGGGTCATCCTTGACTGCTTTCCCAGGCCACAAGCAGAGAGTTGGATGGGAAGTGGGGCTGCTGGGGGCGTCCGTTTGGGATCCTGGCACATGCAAGGTGGAGACTTTAGTTGCTAGGCGACTTTTTCACACCCCTGGCAGCTCTTTTCTATTCTTTAGAGCAACAGAAAGACTTAGATAGACACAGAAAAGAAGGAAGGAAAGAAGGAAGGAAGGAAGGAAGGAAGGAAGGAAGGAAGGAAGGAAGGAAGGAAGGAAGGAAGACATCTGTCTGCTGGTTCTCTCTCTAAGTGGCTTGCCATTGCTATGTCTGGACCAAGCTAAAGCAGGAGCTGGGAGCCTCATCCATGCTTCCCACATGGGTGGTAGGTGCACAAGCCTTTGGGTCATCATCTGCTGCCTTCCCAGGTGCATTAACAGAAGCTGGGTTGGAAGCAGAGCATCTAGAACTTAAACTGGCACTCTGATGCTGGTTGCCCAATTTTAACATGCTGTGTCACAATGCTGGTCCCAACTCTCCTTCTTTAACACACAATTTCTGTGTGATGAACTTTATTGATTGACATAATAAGTAAATTAAGTGGTAACTTTTAATTAAGAAAAATGAAATACTGTGGAGAGCTTTTTAGTTCTGTCATTTGCCAATATCTGTGAAGAATTATGAAACTCAATGTTGCTGAAGGAATGAAAACAGATATTCTTATATTCTGCAAGATGAGTGTAGTTGGGTACATTTCTGAGAGAGAATTCAGTCCGATATACAGCACGAATATGTGACATTTATTCTTATCTGAATGAGTCCTTTTTTAAAAAGTGAGTTTTCAGGGAATAACAGTAAAAGAACTGTCACTGTTTACATAATACATGTTCACTCAGAGAGGACTGATACTCAAACAAGGACTAAGGAAAGGATCAGAGAAAGAAGTATCATTACGGAAATAGGGTGAAAATTAGGGTAGAAAATAAGATAACTTCATAGTCTGGCTCTTTTTATTAGTAGATAGCATGGAAATCACACCAAAATTTTACTTTGCATTAACAGGAATATTGGGAAACTCCATTAAAGAATTTTCTCAAGAAAGCCTACTCACGGATCTTTGATATTTTCTTTACATTAAGGGGGACACTATAAGCGTACATCATTAACACAGAAGGCAACAGTATGTTGATTTTTAGTTAACTCTTTTAGAATTGTATTAAAACATAAAAAGCAATCTTATATGGTAATTGTATAAATCTGAGATCTCACAAGTGAAATTCAAATCATTCCAGCTCTTAAATGGAACCACGGATATAGCATTTAAAATGAAAGAGCCAGAGTGAGTTTAAAATGAAAGAGCCAGAGTGAGTTTTATGACAAAATGGGAATGGTAATTTGACATCTGGTTCCATCCCTTCTGATCCAGCTTCCTGCTATTGCATCTTGGAAGCAGCAGATGGTTCAAGTGCTGCAGTCCCTACCAAGTCTTGGGCTCCTAGCATTGGCCTGGTCCAGTCATGGTTGTTGTGGACATTTGGGAAATTAACAAGCTGACGGGATCTTTCTCTCTCCTCTTTTAAGTAGAAGAAAATAAACTTAAAAAGAAAAGGAAGCACCCTACTAATTTGTATTTCAAACTGCAGCAAAGTATTACCATAGATTTGGAGTTTCTGATTTGATGAAACGTATGTCTTGATGATCAAAATCAGCTTACTACCTACCATAGTTTAGTCACTTTCTATTACTTTGGCATCTTGTCACAAAATGAGGATATGTTTGAAAAGATTGATAAATAATGTATGACGAGCCAACTTTCAAAATAGAAAATAGATGATTTGGGAATCAGAAACAAGTTAAATGTTTTTGTTTAGATAAGACTGCGAGGCATTAAATTATAAAACTTATATAACATTTCATCTCAGTAAAAGAAAAAAAAATGGAAATAGGGTGCTTGTTTTGTGACATTGAGTGCATATCTCATTTACATGAATTGAAGCAGAAACAAACCAATCATACTTATAAGAAACCTGAAAAGGCATAGGAGCACATAATGAGGCCCAGTATTGCCTAACTAGGCAGAAATTTGACTCTCACATCCCTAAATATAGATTATTTCTTAAACAAAATCTTGATTTGTAGTTCCCCAATGGTTTGTTAAAAATAGATGTTAACAAATAAAATAGACCTAATTCACATCACTGAAAATGAAACTTCACTCTGTTTCTGCAAAAGCTTGTTTAATCTGGTAATGCCTGGAGCAAAAGATTTATAGTAATTTTCCAAATTGAAATGGTACAACATACTAGCTTTCCCAAGTTATTTCCCCAAGGTCTTATTATGAGAGAACTCATAATAGATGCATAAATGAGAAGACGATTGCCCACACGGATGATTCAGTAGCACACCAAAACCATCCATCTTACTAATGCCAACAAATTCATTATTTTCCATCAGCCTTTCTCTGGGAGTGTTCTGAGTGGAGGAAGCTTCAAAAAACCAGTTTCTTCTTAGTGCAAGCTCTTTAAGGATCAGGGCATTGGTAGACTCTGCACCACACAAAATCCATTATGTTGGAAACATAACTCCAATTGTGATAGTATTAGGAAGTAGAACCCCTGAGAGGCCATGGGCATGTGCATCTTCAGGAATGGGATTATTGCTTTCAATAAAAGAGGAAGAAAAGCTTCTTTGCTCTTTGCCTTGTGGTGATACAAGAACAAAACTGCCATCTGCACACTAGCAGGTGAGTCCTCACTAGACACTGGAACTGCCTGCACTTCCATCTTGGACTTTGCAGCCACAAAATTGGTGAAAAAAAAAATCTGTTGTTAAGCTTCCCAGTATATATTTTGTTAAAGCTGCTAGAAGCTAAGGCCAAGTCCTAAAATCTTAATGAGAACGATATTGCTTTTGAGAAAGGAAGAGTTCTGCAATATGAAAACACAAGACATAAGGGTCACTAGGAGTCACCAGCTGAGGTGGAGAAAATAGCAAATGAAGGAGAGGCAAAGATAAACTTGTCCTACAACTTGATCTTGATTTACTAAGCCAGGCTGCCCCTTACACTTGGCTCTGCCTCTGTTTTAAGTTTCTGTATATCCCCAGTCCATAAAAATGAATTACAAAACAGAATAGGGTGGGGTGGCTGTTTGGTGTAGCAATTAAGATGCAGCTTAAGCAATTCATATCCCATAGCCAGGAGCCTGGGTTGGAGTCCTAGCTCTGTTTCCAACTTCAGCTTCCTGCTAATCTACACTGTGGGGGCAGCAGGTGATAGCTCAAATACTTGGGTCCATTCCACCTATATCAATGACCCGGACTGATTTCTAGATTCCTAGGTTCAGCCTGATCAAACCTCACTGCTGGAAGCATTTGGGGAAGGGAATCAAATGGATGGAAGATTTCTCTCTGTTTTTCACATAAAATTAATACATTTTTAAAAATTAAAAATACACAAACTAGAAGACAAAATCAGTAGACGAGATGACTCAGGTTCTGAGTAAGAGATTATCAGGCACAACTTCAGTGACTTATTTGAGTGATCAGACTTATTATTTTACTTCAATATCCTCTGATTATCTTTTTTTTAAGATTTATTTATTTTTATTGCGAAGTCAGATATACAGAGAGGAAGATCTTCAGTCTGTTGATTCACTCCCCAAGTGATCACAATGGCCAGAGCTGAGCCAATCTGAAGCCAGGAACTAGGAGCCTCTTCCAGATCTCCCACGCGGGTGCAGGGTCACAAGGCTTTGGGCCATTCTCGACTGCTTTCCCAGAACACAAGCAGGGAGCTGGATGGGAAGAGGGGCCACTGGGATTAGAACTGATATGCATATAGGATCCTGGCGCGTGCAAGGCGAGGACTTTAGCTGTTGGGCTACTGCGCTGGGCCCTGATTATTTTTTAAAATGTATTGAAATGGAATATTTATCCTGTGTACCATTCGACAGGTTGCTTTTTATCTTTTGGCTTTTGACGAGGCAGTATGATGATTTATTTGAGAGTCAGAGAGACCTAAGAAAGAAATCCTACCTGCTGCTTCATTCTTCTAGAGTTTGCAAAGGCTGGAGGTAGGACAGACTGAAGCTGGGAGTTGAGAATTCAACTCGTCTGCCATGTGGATGGCAAGAATCCCATTACTTGCGCCAACACCCTCGTCTCAGGAAACAGAACCAGGAATTAAATCCAGACGTTATGAGACGTGGTTATCTTAACTGCTAAGTATCTGTCCAAATAACTGTTTTTCCCATTAAATTTAGGCATACTTAGGTACTATGAGGTACGAAAGCATTCTATTCTTTAAGCCCAGCTGTATCACTGGCCAGGAATACAGCATTCCTCCCTCTTTCTTAAACACCCACCTCATAGCCTCTGCACTGGCTCATCCTCCCCTAGCACAGCAGAGACTTTTTCTCCATGTACCCACTCAGCAAAACTGTCATGGTCTGAAGAGGGGCCTAGGCTGCCCTGGGCCACAAATGAACTTGAGCAGCAGAATGGCCCTGGTTGCACACCCGTGATGGAAAGCAGAGCTACTTCCTGATTTCAGAGTGAAGTTAGCCCTACCACACCTGCAGAACCACAGGAGAATTAAAAGCTAATTTATCAATGAAGCTTACATGCCACTGAGATCGTGATATTTACCATGCAGCAACACACTGCTACAAAGAAATTTGCACTGACTCTCAGGATTCTGTTGTAACTATTACATTTGTACAACTATTCCCTATGTAACATGAAAGGTAAGAGGATAGATTCCACATATACATTGAAGGTATGACCTGATGATTTTCACTTCTATTTGTTAAAATAGCACAAATATGAAATTCAGAGGGGGAAAAACCCATAAAGTTACAAGCACAATTTAGACTACACAATCCAAATGTCTTTAGCTGCTAAACTCTTCATCTCTAGTCAATAAAGTACCCCAATTCCAAAGGGAGAAAATAATCCAATAAGGGTATTCCTGTAACACCCTTTATTAAGATATCTGAAATACAGAGGTGATACTTTGTAGGTTCTCTAGGCTGGACAAACAGCTCTCCAAAAAGTTTAAGGTGGGGTTCTTTAACAGTCTGAGCAATAAACAGTAACTCATAGGTCTAGAGCGACCTTAGACCTTTAGAGCATGTCTCGAAAAGCAGTGTAGGTGTGGGTCTGTCAATTTCCTACAAAGAAACTAGAAAGAAGTTCCTTCTTGTTGTTGTTTTATAGACAAACACACTCCAGCTGGAACTAAAGGGGCAAAACTGAGATATACAAAGATTTCTGGGTTGACAACTTTTTAACCATTTAGGTCACTGAGAAAAATTATTATACCAAAAGGTGTATGTTCTCCAGTGTTCTCTTCAGAAGTGACCATGAAATATGAATGAAAGGAACTTCCAGAGGGTCAAACAAGTGCTGTGTGTGTTTGTTGGGGGGCAGGGGCATAGGGGATGGGAGCAATGTTCTGGTGACTCACTCCTAGTCTCTAACCAAGGGAAATTCCTTACCTCTAAATTAGGGCAACCCCCTTCCCCATGTTTCAAAACAAGTGAGTGCTAACACCTTCTACTACTACTATTATTACTACTACTACTACTTTTCAAGCAGGAGTACTAACTGCAGTCATCCTATACTGTTCCATCATTCCATAATGAGCGAGGAAGAAGGGCTGGACGGACACACACAAACACAAACTTCAGGTCACTGGTGTTCAAATCAAGGGAAACCACATATAAATCTGATGTAGACCATAACACACTGCATTTGGATACTCTGTCATGATTGAATGAGGTGTTTGGGAGTTTTAGGATAAGGGTGAGTCTCTTTTGATGTGAAGCAGAGATAATCATGATCAAGAGGGTAGACTGTGACTGACTGAACTGGTGACTAGCTACAACTCTCCACATTCCCATGTATTCATTCCCTCACTTTGTAATTTGGTAGTTCTTCCCACAAAATTAAAAGCATACTTACTTGGGCCTGGGTCCTAGTCTTGGTTGTGAGTCTTGGATTGGCCAATGAGATGCTTGTAGCTGTTACACAAGCAATGGCTTGGAAAGCTTGTGGCAGCTGCTTGCCCCCACTGTGCTTTTGCTAACATGACATTCTCCCTTGGCCTGGAATTAACCAGAAACACACCTGAAGCTGCTCCCCCCAGAATGAAGTGGAGGCTGCCCCCAAATAACTGTGAATATAGGCAATGCTACAGTTGTATACTACCAAGATTTTAAGGCTGTTAGCAATAACTGAAAATTCACACAAAATTAATAATTAATACATGGGAAAATTATCCTTTAGTATAAAAACCAGTTTGATACTGGGTATCCTAGAAGCTTTCTGAACCAGTATAAAACCCCTAGGAAAGATATATGAATACAACCTTTGCCATTCAAAATGAACATGAAAATCAAAGTCCCAAAACACAAAGAAATCTATTACTAAAACTCTTATAAAAATTAATGATCAGAACAATGACCTTCTCCATTTTGCTTGAAACAGGACATTCTAAAAACTAAGAAGTTTCAGCAGATGGAAAAAAACATAAATTAACATTTAGAGGAGCCCCAATCAGACTTACTGCAGGCCAGGAGAATGGAGTGACATATTCCAGATTCTAAAGGGGAAAAATGGTCAGCCCAGAATAATTTAGCCAGCAAAACTTTCCCTTGTCTGTGAAAAAGAAAGAAAGAAAGTTCTTCCACAGTAAAGAGAAGCTCAGGGAATTCACCTCTTCCAGTCCTACTTTACAAATGATGCTTAAAGATGTTCTCTTGACAAAGGAAAGGAATGGCATCTACCAAAACCAAAGGCAAATCAGGAGAACATTTCAGTAAAAAGACAACAGAAGACTAAATCAAACAATGAACAACCCATTGCTAAAATGACAGGACCAAATTACTACCTATCAATATTAACCTTGAATGTAAATGACTTAAACTCATCAATCAAGCATCACAGATTAGTGGACTGGATCAAAAAACAAAACCCATCTATTGCTTACAGGAGACACATCTCACCAATGAAGACATGCAGAAACTGAAAGTGAAAGCATGGAAAAAGATACTGCAGGCTAATGGAAAACAAAAACGAGCTGGTGTAGCCACTCTAGTATCAGATAATATAGAATTTAACATGAAAAACATTAAAAGCGATGAAGCAGGCTATCACATAATGATCAAAGGATCTATTCAGCAGGAGGGATTACCATAATAATTGTATAACCACCAAATTCTAGCATACCTAGCTATGTGAAAAAAATATTGATGGGTTTAAGGGGACAAACACACTCCAATACAATATTAGTGGAGGATCTTAATACCCCATTTAACATCATTGGACAGAACGATATGTTACTAAATGAACAATGGGTTAGAGAGGAAATCAAAGGAGAAATAAAAAAATTGCTTGAAGCAAATGAAGGCATCAATACAACATATCAAAACTTATGGGACATAATCAAGGCAGTGTTAAGAGGAAAGTTCATCTCAATCAATGCTTATGTTAAGAAATTAGAAAAGCACCAAGTAAATGAGCTAACCATACATTTGAAGGAGCTAGAAAAACAACAGCAAAGCAATCCCAAGATTAGCAAGAAAAACAAGACAAAATAAAACACAGAAGGAAATAAACCAAATAGCAGGTTTTTATCATGAAGGGGTGTGATCACAAGAACTTAAAAAGGTGCACTTCATACTTGCAAGACAAGTTACCCTGCCACCATCTCACAGATGCTGCTAGAAGACACAAAACTCCTCTGTCAGAGACAAAGAACATCTCATTTGCATGTCTTTCTCTTATCCCCTTACAGGAGTGATTCACAAGAACCCATTAGGATGATTATCACACAAAAAAAACTGTTTATAGTTTTATTTGTTTGAAAGCTAGTTAAATATAGAGAAGATATGCATAGAAATCTTCTATCTGCTGGTTCACTACAGATATGGCTTCAATGCCTGGGACTGGTCCAAGCCAAAGCCAGGTGTTTCTTTCAGATCTTCCTCATGGGCAGCAGAAGTCCAACCATTTGAGCAATTTTCTACTGCTTTCCCCAGGCCATTAGCAAAGAGGCTGAACCAGTCAGAAGTGAGCAACTGGGACATGAACCATGTGGGAAGACAGCATTGCAGGTAGCTGTTTTACCTGCTATGCCACAATGTTGACTGAAGGAATCTAGTTATTTATAAAGGCCAGGCATTATTTTTACTGATTTGTACTCCAGAGGGAAACATAGTCTTTCAGGACCACTCCACAGTTTGAACATTCTTGAAAAGAGTGACTATGTGCAGAACAAGCAGAACATAAAGCTCGTGGCAAGTCTCCAAGAGACGCTTACAAGTGTATCTATTTGTCAACATTTACCAACTCCTACATTTTGTGCACTATATTGTAATTTCTATTTAGAAAAAAATACACTGCAACATACACAAAAAGAGAGCTAGGTGTAGATTAATTGGGTATGACAGAGAAAGGGAATGAATTTGCTGCAGTGAATTGTCTAAAATTCATCCATTTCAGAGGCACCGGTTTGCCTGTGCCTAGTGGAGCTGAGTCCATTGGATACTGCTTTGTCAAACGATTAGAGTAAGCATTTTTCTTTTCTCACTACTGTGTTGAGTGCTCATTATAGTTTTTGTGGGATACACTTTACAACCAAGGTTAAAAAGAAGAGGGATTAGTAATATCACACAAAAGTCACTGAGTAATTCTCTATCCTGTCATCTGTAACTCTTGTTGTAACTTTTCATCTCACTTATATTTCCCTATTTCT
Source organism: Ochotona curzoniae (assembly GCF_017591425.1). Taxonomy (NCBI): domain Eukaryota; kingdom Metazoa; phylum Chordata; class Mammalia; order Lagomorpha; family Ochotonidae; genus Ochotona; species Ochotona curzoniae. Next base: position 849,470 of record NW_024467040.1, read on the forward strand.
GACCCCCTCACCCTTTCTATGGGTCATGCAATGAGATAAAATTCTTCTCCATTACATGCTCTATTTATATGGCAAGAATTTTATGTTTGGTTAAGAAAACAATAAAACCTGAACAACAGTTGAATTAAACTGTGTATGGATGGGAGACCATGGAGTCCTATGTTCCAAGCAGGAATCCCAGTTCCAATACCTACTTTTTGAGTGTCCTGGCAGAATTCACTTTTTCTGTGCTTAAGACAATTTATAATAGACGATCAAATGAAAAATGTTTTATAATGCTTGGAGGTATGTGGAGTTTAGCAAATGTCATCTATCTAAAAATCACTGAGACTTGAATCAGAACTGTAAAACAGGTACCAGTATGATCAAATACAAAAACGGGAATAAAAAATGAGCAGGGAAGAGGTAGGGAGGATTCTATATACCTACATAACTATATCATAGAGAATAATAATAAAAGCAAACAAAAGAATACATATGGAGAAACTACAATTCAGTAGTAAAAATAGAAACAACCCAGACAATGAGCAAAGACTTGAAAAACACTACCTCCAAAACAAAAAATGAGCGGCCAACAAATACACAAAGTGTCCAGTAGTATTAGTCACCCCAGCACCAAGAATTAAAATCACAATGAGATCCCACAAAACACTAATTTGTTTGATTAAAATTTTACAAACAGCAAGAGTGAGTGAAACTGTGAGAAAACCGTGACTTTTCTACATTGTCAGCAGGAATGCAAATGATGCACTCATTTGTGGAAAACTAGTGTGTTTTTAATAAAGTTAATTATGGGTATACTGTAAAGAAAAAAAAAAAAAGGAGCCTTATAAGTAGGATACAAGCCAGAATGATGTGATCTAAATAACTCAGGGATAACTAGAGAACAGACTTGTTGACGGAATCTCTAAGCAGGAGAAATGAGGAAATCTTTGTGTTGTAAATCCAAAACTAGTAACAATCTTTTTTGTGCCTGTTGTAAGATGTACAGCTGAGATTTGAAGGCGCAAAAACAAAACACTTCGCTCACAAAAAGCCTACAATAAAGTAGCTGATACAGTGCACATTGCAAGTTTTTTAAAAAGGAAACACATTTACCAAGAAATCACGGATGATAGTGAAAATAAAGCTAGTTTTTCATACTAATTCTGTTTCTAAATAACTGTAAGTGATATTACAAGCAGTTTGGTACCCTGCTTGTTTTCATTGAATAGTAAGCACTATCCCCATCTAACTTTACAGTTTTGGAAACATATTCAATCACTCTCTGTATGGTCATTTGTTGTCTTTATTCCTGCCAATGATATTTAGTGTATTGCTGAATACATATGATTGCCTGTGTCATATGCTGGCTTTGCGACCTTGGTCAACCTACTTCATCTTTTGCAATATATTTCAGTTTCTAATCCAGCACTCAGGAAAGCCTAAGGACTCAATAAATTTAGTTCTTTTTCTAAGAAGCATCTTTAGACATTGTGGTTGCCTCACTGACATCCTCCCCATTGTACAGCAGTCATGTAGTTAAGGAGGAGGGTTAGACATTGATTAATCTAAACCACCTGGATGTGTAGGCATTGGTACTCTGTGGCACAGTGGTTAAACTGCTGCTTGAAACTCCTGCATCTCATATTGGAGTGCCTGTTTTGAACTCTGGCTCCTTCACTTCTAATCCAGCCTTCTGCTAATGTGTCCTAGTAGTCAACAGATGATGCCCAAGTGTTTGGGTTCCTGCCATCCACAAAAGGAAACTGGATGGGTTTGTTTCTGGCTTTGGCCTAGTCCAACCCTAGCTACTGTGGCCATTTGAGGAGTGAATTCACAAATGGAAAATATCTCCTTCCTCAAAACCTAAGAAATCAGACTAATGCAAGCTAGCTTTTAATATCTACTGCTATTCATAGAAGAATAAAGCAAGCCCTTTCTTCTGAACACCTTGGAACATACCTCTTTTTTCACACTGCAGAACTAACCTTGGGCCAATTTGGCTTCACTCACTAAAAATCTTATTAACAGTGAAATACAAACATTAAAAGTATATACCCTAAGGATATGGTTATTATCATCTTGATCAGGAAAGGTAAGATTATCAGGACACCATAAATCACTTTTATGATTCTTTCTCATTCCATTCATGCCTGAAGATATTTTTGAGTTCTGTGAGGTTCATACAGCATTTCTGTTGTTGTAACCTGGTTCCTTCTGCTCCTTATGTTTGTGAGACTTACATAAGTTGCTATGTATAGTGTAAGTTAGCTCATTTCCTTGATACAGTATCTTCTCATCCACTGTATACATCCTGTTGCTGGACACTGATTGCACAATGAGGCTACTGTGAGCAAAACTAAGATTTTTATCTTTTTCAGTATGGAAAATTGAATCAGGTGTTTACCTTGTTGAAATATTTTGAAATTAGTGCAATATGTCCACATCTCTGATGAGTACATACTTAGTAACTGATGAACTGAGGATATATGTCTAGGTTCTCCATTGGTATCGTCAAATATTTTCCAAGGTGCTTGAACCAATTTAGATTCCCACCAGCAGTTTTTATTGCTCCACACTTGAGTAGCCAATATTTTAATTTTAGCAGTTTACCAAATTAAGTTTTAATATGCATTTTATTGCAATCTTGATCTGCATTTTAAAGATGTTTGAAATACTTTTAGACTGTATGAATTGCCAAAATAAAACAGAGAATAATGTCATGTGTCTTTTCAAGAAGAACTCAACCAATTCTCCCATTCTCTGCAGAAAAACAAACTGTTGTCCCTTGCTGGATTTCTTTTACAAAGTATTGGTTCAGATCGCTTGCCTGTTTATACAATGAGGTTAGATTTAGTTAAACCGATTGCAGAATTATCAGACTCTGATCAAGTATTGAAGTAATATACCAGAGGTAGTCAAAAAATGTTAAAACCCTTTTCATTTCTCAAGGAAAACCTTTGAAGGTCAAGCTGAAGTGGGAAAAGGGACTTCCTTGCAGTGAGATTGAAGTTTTCAGGACAAAAGCAGCTGGATAAAAAGCAATCCACCTCTACTTCCTGAAATATTCCAAATCAGCTAATGTGCAGAAATTAGAGATCTCCTGTGTCCTATATACTGCTTATGTGACTCAGCAACTACTTCTGTAGTGAGTGGCAGAAATTTTTTTTTATGATTTTCCACCTAAGTGATGCCAGCTTTGGTTTTCCTGCATAAGGAGACTTCTTAATATAGTGGTGCTTTAGAAATGTAGAAATATGGGGCCCGGCGCGGTGGCGCATGTGGTTAAAGGTCCTCGCCTTGCACGCCCGGGATCCCATATGGGCGCCGGTTCTAATCCCGGCAGCCCCGCTTCCCTTCCAGCTCCCTGCCTGTGGCCTGGGAAAGCAGTCGAGGACGGCCCAAGGCTTTGGGACCCTGCACCCGCGTGGGAGACCCCGAAGAGGCTCCTGGCTTCGGATCGGCATAGTATCGGCCCGTTGCGCTCACTTGGGGAGTGAATCATCGGACGGAAGATCTTCCTCTCTGTCTCTCCTCTCTGTATATCCGCCTTTCCAATGAGAAAAAATAATAAAAAATAAATCTTAAAAAAAAAAAGAAATGTAGAAATACATGAGCACTCTTTTTAGGAAAAAAAGTTCAAATCCTGGTTGCACTCTGCTCATGCACCGGGGACAGCAGAAGACCCAAATGCTTCTTATAGTCAGCCTTCTTATAGTTAATAAGGAGTATAAAAAGGTGGGACATTAAGGTACCACTCTGTCTTACTGACAAGTTTTATCCACATAGGACCCTTATTTCTAGATTTAATAGAAATTCTTCCTACTTTACACCATCTTTACATCCGTTTCTATGACTGTATAGGTATTTCTGTAGAACCAGGTAGAGAAATATTGTAGGCTTATTTTTACATTATAATGATCATCTTTCTGGGTTTTAAAAAACTAAAAAAATAATGTAGACACAATATGTAAAACCTGAATTTGGAAATTTGAGGGCTAATAATATCAACAAACTGATAAATTCCTAATTCACTGTGAGCTATTACAAGAAAGTGTGGTATTCCAGGCACATGGCTAATCTTTTATGAATATGTAAAGGAGACCTATTTCCACATTTTCTGTGAATTATTTCCTTCGAATTACTGCTGTAAAACAAGACTGGTTTGGGTATGAGAATTCATTATAGTATCCAGAGTGAGGGTAAAAGTGATAGGAGATGAATTCTTTCAGGCATTCCTGGCGAAAAAAATCAAGCCAAGATGGTACCTAATGGTAGCTGAACTCTGGTAGACATTTGTATTGATCAAGCAGAAAACAGATGCCATTTCTCTTCTTTGCGATTGTTGACTCAATCTTGACATTGTCAAAGCAAGTTACCCTGTGCACTGTTCTCAGCAATTTCTGCCGATTTTTTCTACAGGTAACAGATTATAATCTTCACCTTTCCCCAACCATCATACAAAAGTCTTTTTTGCTAATGGATCAGGAATATAAATTCTATTTTATTGGGCCAAAACCAAACATAACAGGCTTTATTAACAGGAAAAAATACATATTTCTATATATTACAGTTTCAGTAAATTGAAGTTTAAAAAAACAAAGAACAAATAAAATCTAAAAAAATTTTTGCGTTAATGAATGTTGTGGCCTATCCTAATGCTAGAAAATGATATTAACAAATGAACAAGAATATCAGTTAGCTACTACCATTTACCTACAAACTGAGGAGAATTTAGACTGTAGGTTTAAAGGAGTATTTTTAAGTATGCACTTTGGTAAGCCTAAAGTTAATTTCTGTGGGGGAAAAAAAAGTTCTTGGCTTTTCAAACAATTCCTGAGTTACATCTGTCAAATGCCTTCCCTAAAATAGTCCCTACTGTCTTCCACCTTCACGTCTAAAGCATTTCAGAGAAAACTCCTCTGGGTACCACCGTGGTTGTAGCTATGACCAACCTTCAGGTTAGTTATTTTAACTAAACCTTGACACTGAGACACTGGCTTCAATTGACATAGAGTGATAAAACTCACTTATTCTGTGATGACCACTCAGATGGATTTCCCCAGGGCCTAGCAATCTTAAAAATAATGGTGCTGCATTTTACCTGTGAGTCTTTTCTACATAAACATAAATTATGGTCATTGTATGAACTACAACATCACATTTTAACTCAGTATACCTTTCTGATCCTCTAGTCATACCATACCTTCAGTTCCCAGGGTCCATGTGTTCTTGAGTTACTGTTTCTAGAAGAGGAAATAATGCAATCCATTTATTAGGATTAGGGTATCAAAATGAAACTTTCCGTCCAACAAGGATGACCTTTATGTTTTCTCTTATTTGAAATCCTATGTAAAAACAATGGCCATGGTTTTAAGGAGAGCTTTCCATCCACATATGTAAGACAATGTCAGTGTGTGACTTTTTTTCTAGGGAATAAGGCTATGTAAATATAATCCATTTGTGCTTGCTCTGACCTAAGGGACTACACACCGAAGAAGCACTCCTTTTTCCTGGTACTGCTGCATGACCTTAAAAGGTGAAAAACGAACACTACAACCATTTAATCAGAACAAAAAATCTGGAGGGCAGGAAGGTATAAGATAGCTATCATGTGACAGATTCAACTTTTATGCAGCCTGGTGGAAAACCTTGCACTCAAATAGGTGAAAATGGTAGAGAAGATTTTAATCAAAATCATGTGGGTTAAGCAAACATGCAATTAATGAGGGTGACCAGGAGCTCCTTTCCTATAACCAACTAAAAGCTTTACTTTTATATTGTTTAGCTCTAGTAATTAGTAGGACTACTTTGCAGGGAATTCAAGCATTATTTGGGCAGTAGAACCAGATAACTGAACCATTTGTACAGTGAGTATTTGGATAAGTGAATTATCTGTTGCTAACTGAGCCTCAATTTTCCTCATTTAGGCGTCTCATTTCTAAAGAATATGCTATTTAGCTCACAGAGAAAGCTTGGTTTAACTCTTCTGTAAGGCCTACCAGGAAAGCTAAGCGCAGAAATTTTCTTACCAAAATTAAAAGTATTGCTTGAAAAAAGGATTTTATTGACCGAGAGATATTCAACTATGAAAAGCTTTATGATACTCAATGGATCCAATTTTTCATTTTTTCAGTTAAATTCAGGAAATGCACAATGAGATAAGTTGGTGATATTTTTCACAACTGCATATCACTTATAATACTTATGTTTTTATGGTACCAAGTCCTTGATTTATCTTTTTGACATCTATCATTCACTTAAAGAACTGCTGTAATTGTAGATTGGTCTCATTCACTGACCATCCCTCTTTCTGCTTCTTTTTGCCAAATAAATAAATAACCTTTTTTTATTTTAAAAAAAGTACTTTTAACAATAGCTTTTTATCAATATTGTTTTTATAAGATATTTTAAAAATTACCAAGAGATTTTGGGGGTAATTATAGAAACAGAATTTTTCTAATGATATACCTTTTGACTCTTATTGTGACAGTTAATTTGCAAGTATAGACTACACATCAATTTTCATATTTTACTGAAGCTAAGATGCAATTTATTGATTAAAGCATCCTTACGTTTTGTTAAGAACGAAAAAGACTTTCAATTGCACTATGGAATACAATTGATACCAAGATGTTTCCCACTTTGAGGTACCAATATGTGCATCTCAAAATCAACTAAATATGTCATTTTGTCAAATTTTAAACACTGCCTATGAAATTTTCCATTTTTTTTGTCTTTCACATAAATAACTCATGATTTATTTAAGCAATAAAACCTTTATTTCTACTACATAACAACACTTGTTCTAAGAAAACTTTATTTCTGCTACACATGACAACATATTGCTCTCAGAAACTACTATATTAGTTTCAGCATTGGCTTATGAACGCAAAATTACATGTGAGCAACCTCTGCTTCCCAGACAAAACAATGTTGTGAACAGACTATCAAGTATTTGAAAAAAAAAAAAAGAAAAAGAAAAAAAGCTGTCAACTGTCCACAGGGAGTGCGTCCAGTCACATTTTCAGTCAGTCAGCTGAGGGTTATGTCAATACTTAGTCTCTGTTCTGTAGAAAGAACACAACACAAGTATGAAAATCATCACCTGAAAGCAAGCAGCTGTTGAAGATAGTATTCCTAAAGCATTAGGAATTGACCCTTTATTTCAACATCAGCAGTGTTAACAGAGATGTCCCAAGATAAAACAAAGCCACACTTACTGAGAAAGATGATGCAAGTAGGCACTGAATTTCTAGAGAGGAAATGCTGTTCAAGTAATATAATATCAGATGCTCTGAAATATTAAAATTCTTGTTTTCCACAAATAGAGAAAAACACTGATGCATCAAACTCATCTCCAATGAGAATCCAACGACTTTCTAACATTTTTTTTTTCCATTTCTTAGGCAGGCTCACTTTAAATCCTGGACTTACTCCTCAGGGACGAAAGATTATCAACACTCTTCATAGTTGGGTTTGTGTCTTTGAAATTAGAAACAAACACAAAACTGTATCCCCTCCCACCAAAAACAAAAAAACCCACAACTTCAACTGACACACCACATAAAATTTGGTAGTCTTTCAGATTATTTTATTGAAACTTAAAATATTTAATGCAGCAACAAAGGAAGAGCATTGTATATAGGTATAAACAGACAATTTGCAGCAAAAATTAAAAAAAAAAAAAAAAAAAAAACACAAAATACAAAACTTGCTGCCATAAATGTGATCCCATTTTATCTTTGCCCTGAATATGTGCAATATGTTCAATAAGGAAGAAAACACTAGATATATATTTTTATCACTAGCTATGCTGAAGAATACATTCCTCTAATACAAGGCATTTGATTTAAGCCCATCAATTTTAATGGGAAAGAAAAGGTACTTTAAAGGTGAATTCTCATTGCACCAGCTGACTATGAGTTCTGCACCATTAAACTTTCTTTCACATCATTTGGATGTCATTATTTTAGAGGAGATGCTAAGAGATTTGGCTCATACTTGCAAGTGTTTTGTTTTTCTTCTTCATCTTATAAGGTTTTGTTAACTCACTGTCTCTCAATAATCCTATAGGAGAAAATGGGCCTCAGGAAGATGGAAAACCTACCCAATCTTAAGAAATGCCAGAGCTGGAAATCCAACCTATATTTTATGATTTTAAGTGTTATCTTAACATATAGTTATTAGGAAAGGCTTAACCACATTAAGAGCAACAGTTTTTCACACCAAGAAGTCCATATTACTGTCCTTTATAGGGACAAAGAATCGTTTAAAATCTCATATGCTGCTCTTATATACTGAAATATTCAGGCAAGAATAAATAGATTCTTTGCATGTTATTTCATAGTATATAGAGAATTTCATTTCTGATGTTTTATTCAGGTACAAAAAAAACTGCTTGTTAATTCTTTTTCATTGTCAGTGTAATATTTCTAGGATTAAACTGCTGAGAATGTATGCTGTAACAAGCATCAATTTTGTCATGAATTAAAACATTTTAAAATTAGGATTATTCATAATGAGCCACGGGTAATTTTCCCTTGCCAACTGCTCACAGTTCTACAAAGGAGGAACTAATTGCCTGACTTGCTCCAGGAGAGAAAGGTCCTCAGCATAGGGCCTCAGGAGAGTCAGATACTTGCTAGTGACATAAGAGTTAGCCAGAGAAGCTTCTGCGATAAACGACAATAACTTGAGGCTGAAGTCAAATGGCTTGCGCCTACTGACCATCTGACCGGTACTAGAGCTGGGAAGCTGCTGAATGTAGCATTACGGTAACAGCTTCCCCCGAAATGCAGAATCCAGTTACAGAATAAAAAGGTCTAACTGCAAAGACCGTCTAACCAAAGTGTAGATATAAATTAATCAGCACAAAAAAAGAGCCTGAAGTTTCATCTCTGAAAACTAGCAAATAAGAAAAAAAGTTCTTATGGGCTCCATGTATCAGTACTTATAACACATGAGCATCTTGTGTAAGCTGTCAACATTTAAAAAATACATATATACACACACAAAAATATTTTCTGAATGTGTATTTCAATGTATAAATGCTCAAACGCAAGTCCAGAAAAACATCAACATTTAGGAAAAAGGCTCAAAAAAGGGTACATTATTTGATACAGAGTTTCAGGCATGTGATCAGTGAGAAGTCAAAAAATTCTTTAAAATTATTTTAATTCTTCAAAGCAAAACATTTAAAATATTTACAAACAAAAATAACTTCAATTTTCTAAAAAGAAATCTGGTTTTATTTTAAAGAAGGACAAAACAATTCTGGTATCAAAAACACCTTTAAAAATTTTTTTTAAAAGTTTAGAAACCTAAATTGTAAAACAACTGGACTTTATCAGTAGAATTTTAACCCAGAGTACTTTTAACTAATTTTGAAACCTCAAAAAAGAAAAGTCTATACTAAAGTGCTATGCATATCCATCGTGCTATGTTTTATAGGTAGCATATTTTAAAGTGCAGACTAAGGAATGCTTACCTCAAGAGTCAGTACGTTCTTTGCCGTTTGTTGGATTCTTCTCTGGGGGAATCTGCCAGCATGACTTTAAGTCTGACTCCATTCAGAATCTTTCCATGTAAAGTAGCAATGGCGTCGTTAGCGCTCATTCTATCTGCATACTTGGCATACCCCACATTTTTTCCTGACACAAGGTAAACTTCGATCAGGTTACCAAAACGACTGAAACAAAGTGAAAGAATCAACTGAAATCAAACTGTTCAGGTCTAAAATTTGAGGTTCATTTTGGATTCCTTTTTCACCCTTCTCTCCACGTGCAAAATCCCATTCACGTCACATTTAAACATTTAAATTTTTCTTCATTGTCACTGAGGTCTGTTTGCTCACTTAACATCATCACCTTCCCCTTAGATTACTCTAAACGTCCCTTCAGAGACATGACTTGTTTTTCCATGTTTGCAGTGAACCATATTCCAGAACCATCAAAGGGAAAATCCCAGAAATAAGTTTCACACTGCACACAACTTTGTTTAGTGTGATGAAATCTCTCACCACCCTCTATTCCATCCACAGTGTGCATCATCAGCCTATAGGCCATTAGTCTCTTAGCAGCTATTTTGGTTTTTACTGACTGCTTGCACTCAAGTAACCCTTACTTTACTTAATAATGGATCCAAAATGAGAGCAAAAAGATGCTGGGCAATTTTATTTAGGTTACTGTTATAACTGTACTATTTTAATTTTACTATCTCTCTTGATAATTTTGTACTATGCCTAATAAAAAAGCTAAACTTTATTACAGATACATATCCACTATGTATATATTGTAAGTACAAACATAAACACATATGAATACATATACATAAAACTATATTTTACAGGTTGATATAACTGTATATATATAGTCTTTATATATATTCAGTAGTATCCTTAATTTTAGGCATTCCCCAAGAGTCTTGTCTCTCTCCAACCCATTCACTACCCTGTCTAGCCGGTGAAATGATGACTTAGTCTCTAAGATCTATCCAGTAGCTCCCTTTGCCAACAGGGTAAAGAACAAGTCCTTAGTACAAGGTTGTAGGTTTTTCTTGACATGGTCTTTCCTCTTTACTCACAATCCCTCAATGTCCATAAACTAATGATCTCATAGTTTCCCTGGGAGAAATCATCATTCCACCCCCAGGCTTTTTTTTCATGATAAAATTACTTCTATCCTTTGCGTCTCGAGCCTTTGCTTCTTTCAGGACGCTTACTCAGAGCTTCTAAAGTAGGTGGTTTGCTGTTTATTTTTCACATTCCTTATTACAGCACAAAGTTCATGAGGTTGTAATTTCCTATTTATTTGTCTTTCTCCCACAAGAAATTAGATAAGAGGACTAGGACTATAATGCCTTATTCATATTACTACAATCTTGTTTAAACAGTCTCCAGCACTTAGCACAGCCTATGCTGGCACAAAGGAGCAATTCAAGAAACAAACAAGATTAATTAATACATAAAGGACAAAACTGCTGAACCACACACCTGATATTTTGTATGGCTCTCTAATAAGCTTCCTATGTACTAGTTTAATTCTCAAATATTCTTATAAAGCAAATATAACAAAACAAAAAGAAAAACTATGGAGTAACATTAAAAATACAAAATAAAGAAGAACCTTCTCGTTATTCATTGAGCAACTGCCTACCAAACATGACTGTATGCCTTTTAAGGGCCCAAAAGAGCACAGACAAAATGGGAGACAGTAAATGCTGCTCAGTAGAATCACAGATAGGTGAAAAGAATTCTAGTGGAGAGGTCTGTGCAGATGTATTACCTACTAATGGACAATTACTCCATTTTATGCCTGCAACCTTGCAAAAACAATCAAACATGCTTTATGAATTCAAAACAAAATAACTAGAAATTCTATGTAGATATTTCGGATATGTGACTGACAAAGATAAGGTAATGATTATACATTGAAAAAAAGTATTACAAAAGATTATATATAACATATGATACAATATATTACATACAATATTTTCAATGCATAATATTACATTATATATTACACATATAAAAATTATATATATGTGAATATATATAGTTTTTAGTAGCACAAAACAGACCATCTCTGATCAGTTTTGAGTAGGGATTTTCATAATTATGAAACTGTTTGAATTACTAGCTTAAATTTTATTAAAAATCACAATTTTATAAAACAGAAATCTTACCAGAATATATCCTCTAATACATCTAAAGGTAAAGGGTGAGGATTAAATACGATAAAAAGTCTTTCTTTCACAGGAGTTTCAGGGGGAGCCTTTTTTTTGCATGATGGAAGTACAACGTCTGTCTGGATTTGAGGCAACTGTGATCCAGAACTTCCTCCAAATTGCTGTTGAATTGGTAGCAACAAACAAGAAAAGAGAAACTGTAAGTTAGGAATTTAGACAAGAGTTGAAGACAGATGTGTCTAGTAGCATCTATGTAGTCATCTATGGATCTGAAGCAGTTCTTACATAGGTAATAAACAAAGACCCACACACTACAAACTACTTGTAAGATGCAATATACAGGCTAGCTCCTTACCTACTTACCAGAAATTGCTGCTGACTTGGGTTGTTCCACACCACTGATGCAAGTTGGGCAGCTACCATCTGGGTTGCCATTTTTCTAAGGAGACTGGAGACAATAACTGATAATTTACAGAAAAAGTAGCAATATGTGGTCTCTTAAGAGTAATTGGTGTTGTGTGATATCACCCAAGAGGTCAACTACTTTTCTATTTTTATTCTTCAAGTCATAATCAAGTACACCCAAAGCTTGGCATTAGACACTCGTGGAATGGTACTTACTCTGTTGCATTACTCCCATCATCGATAAAGGAAACGCCTATCCGATTCCCAGGAGGATACTGAAACCCATGTAACTTATATTTTGCATAAATTGCTGATGCTACATTAAAGTATTGAACCACTCCATGCCCTAAAATATACAGAAACAAAGCATAAATCAGATTGAATGCCTCAAAAATAAAGCAATATAGAACCTCAATATAACTAGTGTTTGTAAAACCAAATGCATCAAAAAACAAAGATCTACTTACTATACATGTATAAAATGCTATCTTCCTAGAAAGCTAATCATAAATTAGATTGACAAAAACATGAATGCTAAATTTTAAGGAAAATGGAGCAATAGTATATGTTCTAACAAACTCTGAAAAATTAAAACCATTTTTTCATTGAATTGAAAAGCAAAGCAAGATATTCCATTTGCTAGTTTACTTTCCAAATGTCACTGACATCAAGGGGCTAAGCCAGGCAAAAGCCAAGAGCGCTACACTTGATCCCCAGGACAGGCAGGGGTTGAAATACCATCATGTGCCATCAGCAGCTGCACAGGATGCATGAACAGAAACCTGATGGAGAGTGGAGGAATCAAGACTTGAACCAGCACTTCATTATGGGAGGCGGGGTGTCACAAGTAGCAGGAACCCTAAAAGAACTAAATCATGTGGTGTACCTATAGCACTGGAATAGATCCCATGCATGATTTCTTCACAGCACTGTTTCATTCCAATTCTTCAATAAAACAATGAAAAAAAGAACCAAACAACCTGGATTTAATGAGTGTCTATTGTGTGCTAGGCCTCACATTAGGTATTCTACTTATATTATTTCTAATTTTCATCTAATTCTAGCAATTAAGATATTAACAATCCCATTTCAGGAATGAGGAGAGAGGTACAAAAAGAATAAGCTGCCAAGGTCTTTAAGCTACATGCCACCACCTGAGTCTAACGCAAAATGGAATGCCAAAAATGTTCTATTATGCTATTTCTATGATGCTTCCTTGAACAAAACATCTTAATAAAAATCAAAATCTGTGGGCATCTGGGTTTGGATCCTGGTTCCTTTCGAAACTTCAACTTCCTGCTAATAGCATCAGGCAATGGCTTAACTGATTGGGCTTAACTGCTATTCACACCCACATGGAAGAGAGCTGGATTGGTTCCTGGCTCTTGGCTTCAGCCTACTCAGCTCCATGTATTGTAGGCATTAGGGGAACATACCAGTAAACAGAAGATCATTCTGTGTGTGTTTATGTGTGTCTCTTTCTGTCTGTCAAATAAACATTTTTTTTTAATTTCACTTAAGCTCTATTTCAAATACCTGATACTACAGCTTTGCTACTACTGAGAATAGGGAGAAGTATAGCGATGAAATTCTTGAAATGAGGGAACACATTTCATCTAGGGCCATAAAGTTTAAGAAGTAAAAGAAGAGATGACTCAAGAGGAAATTTTTTATACCTTTATTTAGCATGAGTCAATAAACACACAGATGCTATCCTGCGGTATTTCTGTTGTATATATATAAATAGAAAATGTACTATTTTATGGAAATTAAAAATATTTTCTTAAAGAGAATGGCTCTATATAAAACATGTATTACACTAAGGTGTTTTTGTTGTTAAGGTATCACTGAGCTTTAAAGCTGAAAGCAAAGAAAAGGGAAATAAAACTGTCACATAAACAGTATCTGACATTTCACTGGAGAAATACTGAATGACAATGTAGATGTTACTTTACCATAATTCGAATAAGGATCTCGTTGAACTTCACAGTACTCCAATCCAGGCACTATGTCGAAGAGGCTGAAAAGCTGTTCCTCAGTGAAAGGAACTCTTGACACAACTGACAAGCGTTTAGAGATAGCCTCCTGGCCTCTGTTGTCGTTCTTGTCAAAACCTGAAAATTCCGATGGTTGTTCTCCAAAAAAAAAAAAAAGCAAATCTTCAAATTTCTTAGCACTTAGGAATTCTACTTCCTATAATTTCAAATACTACACTAAAAAGTCCACTGCATCAAAGAAAGGCCCCGCACTATGTATTTGGGCATCAGCACTTACCAGAGAGACTAATGACAAGAAAACAGAATTCTTCCACTCCCTGCCTTCAATGCACAAACACAGAGACTATTTTCATAGGAGTATGTTTAGCATGAAAGAGTGAAAACCGGGACACGTAGTGTACCTGCAGGTCTCTGTCCTAATTTCCTAAGTTGTAGACTTTCTTTTCATCACTCATTTTTTTCTTTTTCTAGCTTATATTTTTGCCATCTTTCTCCTCCCTGTAGCCATAATTTTAAAGCAGCAGCGGTCTGGGGGCAAAATTTTGGAACTGAAGCTAAAAGAATACCTGTCTTCTGTACTTTTTTAGTCAGCCATACAGAAGGATGCTTACAGTGGAAAGTACCAGTAACAGAATTTTATATGTAGGTAACACATAACCGAAGGAAACTGTAATTGAAAAATTAAGTGCTATACATTTGAGACTTTAGGAGCCATGACCAAGTTTTAGGAAAAAAGAAGTACGTTTAAGATTTTTATTAAGTGATTTATAATCTGATAATGAAAGAATATTTTAAGAAATTGAGACGCTACATATAGAGTTAAAGTAAAGATAGCTCACTTACCAAATGAAAACATATTTACTCTAGGTTCGTGTCCCAAAGCCTCTTGCCTCATATTATTGTAATAATCTTGTTCTGAGGACTCAGATGCTTTATTCTTAGGTTCAGCCAAGATGGCCCTAAAACCTGAAAAAGAGAATGCATAAATTGCTAAAATAATGTGCCAACAAATACACTTGATTGTTAATGTTTAACTTTTTAAAACATAATTTTGCCAGGGCCAGTACTGTGGAACACTGGGTTAAGCCAGCATCTTAGGAGTGCCAGTTTGAGTCTGGCTGTTCAACTTCCAATCTGGTTTTTTGCTAATGCTTGGGAAAGCAGCAGAGGATGATCCATGAAGGTAGGCCCACTGTCACCTAACAGCTTGGACCAGCTTCAGCCATTGCAGTCATTCCGGAAGTGAACCAGTAGATGCAAACTCTCTTCTACATCACCTTCCAAATAAATAAATATTAAAAAAATATATATATAATGTACCAGGCAAAATCTACACTATGCCATTTCCAATAGCCCTATTTCTTTCCTTTTGCCATTATTGTACATGGTGAATAGCCAATGAAAATCAGCAAGAATCCCTAATTATATAGACATGAAAGATCAATAACTCTATGCTACACCACTGAATCTCCACTGACTACAGATAACATCATCTTTCATTTGTTCATGCTCCTTAACATAAAAATACTAAAGAGCTTCTTCATATTTAACTTGTCCTAAGGATTTTTCTTTAAAATACACTTGGAATATATTTTACTTTAAATTCTTTACACTTTTAAATTTAGATTCTTCAATCTATCATAATACCTTTTAACTGGTCTCCTTGTTTCTGCATCAAGTTTTAATTAGGACTCTAAGAATGAGCTTCAAAAGGTAGGAACGTTCCACATTCCTCTGAAACTGAATGAAATGTTTATACATCTATGCATGCACACAGGCATATTCAAAAGGTTCATAACTCTCAAAATCTTATTTTCAGTGTCTTTAAAGAGGATAAAACCAACCAGTCTGATTTCTTTCTTTGGAAATCTTTCCTTAACAGTGTGTGATTAAATCAACAGTTGCAAGTTTTTAAAAATCATTTTTCTCAAAAGAACTCAAAACAAAACCGTAATGTGGATTAAGACTGAACTCTTCATACACTCTCCAAAATATAGTTCCAATACACAGATAAGCTCATCTCCATCTCAGATTGCCTCAGCTGGGGCACTGTCTTACACA
Organism: Ochotona curzoniae; assembly: GCF_017591425.1. NCBI lineage: Eukaryota > Metazoa > Chordata > Mammalia > Lagomorpha > Ochotonidae > Ochotona > Ochotona curzoniae. The sequence continues at coordinate 865,603 of NW_024467040.1, forward strand.
GACGGCTGCCTTCAGTCTTAACGCCTAAGGTGAGTGTACTGCTGGCACTGTGACTCTGCTCTCACCACTCTCACTTGCAAGCAGGATCCACTTCCGCTGCATGGGTTGCCATGCTCACTCAGCTCTCCTGTTGCTCACTGCTGAGACCATACCACACACCTTTCAATATTTTATGATTTGGTAAATTGCTACAAATGGCAATTTGACAGAGAGCTTTGTTGAGAGTCTACAGCAGATACATGGAGTGACCAGAAAACAGATACACTTCCTGCCTGCAAAGAGCCTTTAAAAATTGTAATATTCCTTAGTCTATTAGATCTTGGTTACCCAATACAAATATAAAATGTCACAGCTGCCATATATTTCATTTGTATCCCCCTCTTTAGCACATTGATGAACACCTTCAGGTATCAATTAATGCTGATTAAATGAGACACTTAAGAACTAAAAAAGTTTTGGTATGCACATTGGGGTTTCTAAAATTTCTACTTGTTAACAAGAATTCTTTCCTGCATGTATAGTTTCTCAGCATCTTTTCAAACCCACTATTTATTCCATACCTCCTTTCTAAAGATCAACTCAACTACAAGTATGATGCCAAACAATATTCTCCCTGGCTTCTTTAAATTCTTAATCTTCATTATGTATGCCAGCAATAACAAGATACAAATACGGTCACTCCACCTTGAAATCTACCCATATTTATCTTTGCTAGCAAGCCTTATAAATCCTGTATTTATTCTCTTTATTAGTTAGTATGAGTAATTGTATTTACGCTTTAAGTGAAATATGAACAAATATTTAAAATAAAATTTGAGGCAATTTTACTTATTTATACTTATTTAAGATTTTATTTTTAGTTGAGAAGCAGTTACAGAAAGGAGACAAAGAGGTCTTCCATCTGTTGTTTCACCCCCAAATAGTTGCAATAACTGGAGCTGGGCCAATCTGAATCAAGGAGCCTGGGGTTTTTTCAGGGTGTGTTGGAGCCCAAGAACTTGAGCCATCTTTTACTGCTTTCCTAGGCCATACGCAGGGAGGTGGATGGGAAGTGGAGCAGCTGGGACTAGAACTGCATATGAGGTGCCAGCACTACAGATGGAGGTTTACTATACTCAGCTATGATGCCAGTCCCTATTTATACTTATCTGTTTTCAAAGATTTATTTATTTCAAAGTCATAGTTATAGAGAGAGAGAGAGAGACAGATCTAACTTTGATTTGCTGGTTTATTCCCCAGATAGTGCTAACAGCCAGTACTAGACCTGACAGAAGCTAGTAGCTAGGAGCTACAGGAGAGACAAAGATCTTCCATCTGCTGGTTCACTCCCCCAAAACTGCAATGGCCGGACCTGAGCTGATCTGAAGCCAGAATTCAGGAGCTTCTTTCAGGTCTCCCATATGGGTGCAGGACTTAGACCATCCTCGAATGCTTTCCCAGGCAATAAGGAGGGAGTTGAATGGGAAGTGGAGCAACCAGGACAAGAATCACTGTCTATACGGGATCCTGGCGCTTGCAAGGTGAGAATTTAACCATTGAACCATCACA